>NC_142513.1:37914696-38217727 GCF_057876585.1 Rhinolophus sinicus
GTAGGAGGTACAAAGTGATCTGCAGTTGATAGCTGCCTGTGTTGGACCTGGCTACTTGGAGGGGCCATGTTGCAAACTGAGGCTGGCAACCACTAATACTGGGCCTAGTGCAGCTCAGCAAAAACCCCAGGGCACCCTGAGCTCTGCCATCACCTGCTGGCTGCTGGTAAGGCTCAGTTGCTAAAAAAGCCCTAAGTAGTATGAAAGTTGAGTAAGGCAGGGTCACAGAGTCACCAAGGTGAGGCAAGTGATGTTCATCTGGTGAATGCAGATTGAGATTCACTCAGCAAATGACTCAGGGCATACTGAGGCCAGCCACAGCCCACCTGGGAACCACAGACCCCTGAGACTTGCCCAAGAATAACTGAACACAGGCCACAGGCCTCAGGCCAATACTGGCTGCCCACTGGCTGCTGAAAAAACCTCCAGTGAGTGGTCAGTGAGTTGATTGTGATAGTGCCTCAGGGAGTCACCAGAGTGGGGTGAGTGGTGTTCACCATGTTAGTGAAGAATCAGATTTGGTGCCGGTGCTGAGCCTAGGGCCACACAAAAAGCTAAGATCACATGGAAGCCAGCTGCCATCTGCTTGTGGCCTGCAGACCCCCAAGAGTTGTTCAAGAAAGACTGCAGTGTGGGCCAACACTGAGCAACTGCTGGCCATCAAAGAAGCCTCTGGTTGGGGATGAGGCCCCAGGGAGTCTCTAGGATGGAATAAGTGGAGCTCACCAGGCCAATGCCAAACCAGATTTTGCTGTGTGAGAGAGGGCTTAACACAGGAAAGATGGCACCTGCCTACTGGCTACATGAGAGGAGGGCTTAACACAGTGAAAATGGCAGCTATCCCTCTATCTCTCACCCTAACACTACACAACTCAGTCTCTCCCTGTATGTCTCTGGCTCCTCTCGAGCAGCTCTCCTTTAATCAGATCTCTGGGTGTGTGCCTGGAGTGAGAGAATCTGTGCACAACCTCTTTAAGAGGACGCCTGGGTTTCCCACAGACACCTATCTCACCCCAATGGATAGACAGATTCCCCACTGATTTTCACAGCCAGATATTGTGGGGGCTCCTTTTCCTGTCACTGGTGCTCTTGGCTGAAGAAGCCAGCCTGGGGCTCAGACCCGTCACCCTTCAGGGGACTTCTGCAGCTGCAATATCCCTCACGAGACTCGACTGCCACATGTGGGTGTGGGACCAACCTGTTTCACATCTCCGCCCTCCTACCAGTCTCTACATGGCTTCTTTATATCCTTAGTTATAGGACTTATGTTCAGCTAGTCTTCAGATATTTCTCCAGGTTGATTGTTCTATAATTTAGTTGTAATTTTAATGTGATCATGTGATGAGACAAGCACATTTACCTACTCCACCATGACCAGAACCTTCCCTTGAAATAATTTCCATAACTCTTAATTTTATGTCAGAAACTCCTATAAGTGCACTGAAATCTTTTCTCTGTTCCTGGTTTCAAAGAATGGATACGTTTGCTTTGCATTCTATATATGGGAGCTGTATCGTCCTAGCTGCATCCTCATCCAAATGTATCCACACGTCTAATGACCATAGATGGCAGCCATGTGGACTTTTTTTTTTATTAAAGTTTATTGGGGTGACAGTTTTTAGTAAAGTTACATGGGTTTCAGGTGCATAATTCTGTAATACATTATCTATGTCTCACATTGTGTGTTCACCACCCAGAGTCAGTTCTCTTTCAATCACCATATATTAGACCAATTTACCCTCTTCTAGAGCCCCCCCTCCTCCCTTACCCTCTGGTAACCCCTAAACCATTGTCTATGTCTATGAGTTTTTGTTCCTTCATTTGTTTGTCCTGTTCTTTTGCTGTTTTCAGTTTTATATACCACATATTAGTGAAATAATATGGTTCTCTACTTATTCTGTCTGACTCTTTTCGCTTAGCATTATAATCTCAGGATCCATCCATGTTGTCACAAATGGTACTATTTCATCTTTCCTTAGTGCAGAATCGTATTCCATTGTGTATATATATACCACAACTTCTTTATCCATTCATCTATCGAAGGACATTCTGGTTGTTTCCATGTCTTGGCCACCATAAATAAAGCTGCAATGAACATTGGAGCACACGTGTCTTTATGGATAAATGTTTTCAGATATTTTGGGTAGATACCCAGGAGTGGGATTGCTGGATCATACTGTAATTCTATTTGTAATTTTTTGAGGAACCTCCACATTGCCTTCCATAGCAGCTGGACCAATCTGCATTCCCACCAACAGTGTAGAGAGTTCCTTTTTCTCCACAGCCTCTCCAGCACTTATTACTACTTGTCTTATGATGACAGCCATTCTAACTGGGGTGATGTGATATCTCATTGTGGTTTTTATTAGCATTTCTCTGATGATTAGTGATGTTGAGCATTTTTTCATATGTCTATTTGCCATTTGTATGTCCTCTTTGGAGAACGTCTCTTCAGGTCCTCTGCCCATTTTTCTTTTGGGTTGTTTATTTTTTGTTGTTGTTGAGTTGTATGAGTTCTTTTTATATTGTGAATATTAGCTCTTTATCAGAGACGTTGTTTGCAAACATTTTCTCCCATTCAGTTGGTTGCCTCTTTGTTTTGTCGCTCATTTTCTTTTGCAGTGCAGAAGCTTTTAAGTTTTATATAATCCCATTCATTTATTTTAGCTTTCATCTCCTTTGCCTTTGAAGTCAAATTCATAAAATGCTCTTTGAACCCAAGGTCCATAAGTTTAGTACCTATGTTTTCTTCTATGCAGTTTATTGTGTCAGGTCTTATGCTTAGGTCTTTGATCCATTTTGAATTAATTTTGGTACATGGTGACAGATAGCAGTCCAGTTTCATTCTTTGGCACGTGGCTTTCCAATTCTGCCAGCACCACTTATTGAAGTGGATACCTTTTCTCCATTGTATGTTTTTAGCTTCTTTGTCAAAAATTATCTGTCTATATTCATGTGGGTTTATTTCTGGGTTCTCAATTCTATTCCATTTGTCTGTGTGTCTGTTTTTTACCAATACCATGCTGTTTTGATCATTGTAGCCCTGTAGTACAAGCTAAAGTCAGGGAGTGTGATACCTCCAGCATTGTTCTTTTTTCTTAGGATTGCTTTGCTATTTGGGTCTCTTGTGGTTCTATACAAATATGATTATTTCTTTTAAAAATGCCGTTGGGATTTTGATGGTTATTGCGTTAAATCTGTATATTGCTTTGGGTAGTATGGCCATTTTAACTATGTTGATTCTTCCAATACATGAGCACAGAATGTCTTTCTGTTTCTTTGTGTCTTCTTCAATTTCTTTTAAAAATGTCTTATGGTTTTCAGCAAATAGGTCTTTCACATCCTTGGTAATGTTTATTTGTAGGTATTTTATTCTTTTTGCTGCAATTGCAAAAGGAATTGTTTTTTTGTTGTTGTTGTTTCCTTTTCTGAAATTTCATTGTTAGTATAGAGAATCGCAATGGACTTTAGTACATTGATTTTGTAGCTGGCAACTTTACTGTATTTGTTGATTGTTTCTAATAGCTTTTTGGTGAAGTCCTTAGGGTTGTCTATGTATAGAATCATGTCATCTGCAAAGAGTGACAATTTAACTTCTTCATTCCCAATTTGGATGCCTTTTATTTCTTTCTCTTGCCTGATTGCTCTGGCAAGGACTTCCAACACTATGTTGAAAAGCACAGGATATAGGGGACAGCCCTGTCGTGTTCCTGAACGTAGAGCAAAGGGCTTCAGTATTTCACCGTTAATTATAACATTAGTTGAGTGTCATATATAGTCTTTATTATGTGAAAGTATTTTCCTTCTATACCTATTTTATTAAGTGTTTTAATCATAAATGGATGTTGTATCTTGTCAAATGCTTTTTCTGCATCTCCTGGGATGAACCCCACTTGGTCATGATAAATAATCTTTTTAATGCATTGCTGCATTCGATTTGCTAGAATTTTGTTTAGGATTTTTGCATCAGTATTCATCAGAAATATTGGTATGTAGTTTTGTGTGTGTGTGTGTGTGTGTGTGTGTGTGTGTGTTATCCTTACCAGGTTTTGGTATCAGGGTAGTTTTGTCTCATAAAATCAGGTAGGGAGTATTGTCTCTTCTTTGATTTTTTTTTTGGAAGAGTTTGATAGGACAGGTATTAGATCCTCTTTGAAGGTTTCTCTTTTTGTTCTCTATTTCATTTAATTCTGTTCTGATTTGTATTATTTCCTTTCTTCTGCTGAACTTGGGTTTCATTTGTTCTTCTTTTTCTCGTTCTTTAAGGTGTAACATGAGGTAATTTATCTGAGATTTTCTTGTTTCTTGAGATAGGCCTGTAATGATTTAAATTTTCCTCTTAAGTTTAAGAAGAAAAAAAAGAGCAAACTGATTATGCTTCATCTCAAAAATTTTGGTAGGATGTATTTTCCTTCTCATTAGTTTCTATGTATCATTTGATCTCTCCTCTTATTTTTTCTTTGATTCGGTCATTCTTTAAAAGTATGTTGTTTAATCGTCACATATTTGTGGTTTTTCCTGCTTTCTTTTTTGCAGTTGATATCCAATTTCAAAGCCTTGTGATCAGAAAATATGCTTGGTACGATTTGAATCTTCTTGAATTTGCTGAGGCTAATATTATGTCCCAATATATGGTCTATCGTTCAGAATGTTCCTTGTACACTAGAAAAAAAATGTATAGTCTGATGTTATAGGATGAAGTGCTTTATAAATGTCAATTATGTCCACTTCATCTAAGGTGACATTTAGGACTGCTATTTCTTTATTTACTTTCTGGATGATCTATCCATAGCCTACAATGATGTGTTTAGGTCCCCTACTATAATTGTGTTTTGGTCAATTTCTCCCTTTAGTTCTGTTAGTAGTTGCTTGGTATATTTCGGTGCTCCCTGATTGGGGACATAAATATTGATGACTGTTATGTCATCTTGTTGTATAGTCCTCTTTATCATTATATAATGTACTTCTTTGTCTCATTACCTTTTTTGTCCTGAAGTCTGTTTCATCTGATATCAGTATGGCTACACCTGATGTTCTCTGGATACCATTTGCTTGGAGTGTCAATTTCCACCCTTTCACTTTGAGTCTATGTTTGTCCTTGTATCTGAGATGTTTCTCTTGGAGGCAGCATTTGATTGGGTTTAGTTTTCTGATCCAATCTGCTACTCTGTGCCTTCTCATTGGTGGGTTCAGTCCATTGACATTTAAGGTGATTATTGATATGCGAGGATTTCCTATCATTTCTATCTTTGGTTTCTGATAATACTGTGTCTCCATTGTTTCTTTGCCTTTTTGTTGTTGTCTATTATTAATGTGTGGTGGTATTCTATGATTTTTCCCTCTGTTTCTTCTTTCATTATGTTACACATTTCGGTTGTGGATTTTTTTTTTTTTTTTTAGTGGTTACCATTAGTTTATGTAAAACAAAGTTTGATATTTAGAGTATTCCATTTTCTTCAGCATGCTTACTTTCTCCATTCCCATATTCTGCCTCAGGCCTTTACTCTCCTCCCTTTTGTGTTTCGGTTGTCACAAGTTATCCCTATTTGTGCTGGCTGAATAGGCTTCTTCAGTATTTCTTGTTGTGCAGATCATGTATTAGAAAATTATGTTAGCTTCTGTATGTCTGGGAAGGTCTTTATTCCTCCTTTATATCTAAATGATATCTTTGCTGGATACATTATTATTGGCTCATAATTTCTCTCTTTCAATAGTTTGAATATTTGATTCCACTCCCTCCTGGTTTGTAGAGTTTCTCTACAACCCTCCTGGTTGAAGAAAAAGCTGATGATAATCTAATGGGCTTTTCTTTGTAGGTTACTGTCTTCTTTTCCCTGGCTGCCTTGAGGATTCTTTCTTTGTCGTTGATTTTTGACAGCTTCTATACGATGTACCTTGGAGAAGGCCTGTTGGGGTTGAGGTAATTAGGTGTTCTATTTTGTTCTTGGATTCGAGGATCCAGTTCTTTCCACAAGTTTGGGAAGTTCTCATCGACTATTTGTTTGAATATACACTCTGTTCCCTTCTCTCTTTCTTCTCCTTCTAGTATGCCCATTATTCTTATATTGCTCTTTCTGATGGACTCAGAAAGTTCTTGTAGAGTTCTTTCATTTCTTTTAAGTCTCAAGTCTCTTTCTTCTTCTATCTGTGTCATTTCCAAGTTTCTATCTTCGATGTCACTGAGTCTTTCCTCCATCTGGTCAACTCCACTTCCTAAGCTGGCTATGTCATTCTTAATTTCTTCTATTGCGTTCTTAATCTCCAGAAATTCTATTTAGTTCTTTTTTAAAATTTCAATCTCTTTGGTAAAATGCTCATGGTGTTCTTTGATTGAGTTTCTGAGTTCATTAAACTGCCTTTCTGTGTTTTCTTGCATCTCGTTGAGTTTTTTCAGAACTGCAATCTTGAATTCTCTGTAATTTAAGTCACATATTTCCATGTCTTTAAGTTCATTTTCTGGAGACTTTTCACTTTCTTTCTGAGCTGACTTCTTACCTTGGCTATTCATGGCAATTAATGATTTATTATTTCTTTTCCTAGACATCTACAGGAGTGGGTTCTGCAACAGGTTGATAGAAAGAGGTCTTTCTGTTGTTTTCCAGTAGGTGTTGGTAGAATGTTTTATTTTCTCCCTGACTGCAGCCTCTTATTCTTTCTCACACTGTAGTGTCATATTTTCTCTGCATTCCGCCTTCTCACACAATGGGGAGATTCCCTGGTAAGTCAGCTTCTCCTCTGTGAACGGTTCTCCTGGATCATAGGGCGCCACCTCTGTGGGGGGATGAGGAGAGCTTCTGAAGTTCCAAAGCTCTTCCTGAATAAGATTGAGAGCCTGTGTGTTTCTGCAGCTCTGTTTACTCCTTTAGATGATTTCAGTAGTGTGTCTCTTAGTCTTGCCTCTCTGCTGGGCAGGGAGCCCTTTGTGGAGTTATAGTTGTTCAATTTGTTGTAAATTGCAGGGGACATTTCAAGAGGCTCACTTCACGCTGCCATTTTTATGACTTCATGTGGACTATTTTTATTCTTCAAGGGTCTATTCTGAGTATATTTGTGGAGTTTTTAGGGTGCTCCAAAAACCCACAAAAGTTAGTTTTACTGGATAGTCCTTACAAAAATCATAGAACCTTACTATCAGAACAAAAAGAGTATTTTGCCTATTACTTACAATTAACTTGACATGAGTGATGTGACATATTTGTAAAAATCTGAATAATAAGTGAATCAGGCTTTCTTTGTGCATGGGACTTAATAATACAATAATTAATTAAAAATTGAAATATAATTATCATGGTTGAGACTCAGGTGGTTGACAGAAGTTGAGAATAGCTTGTAAGTACTTCACTTCCTTTTCTGACATGACACAATAATGCTTTTACGTCTAAGTCAGAAGGGGTAATTTAGCCATGATTGGTGAACACCTAATACAGCTGTACATAGACTCAGATAAGAAACCGTAGGTCACATGGAAAGTATGATCTGAAAGAACCCATGAGATGATCAGAGCAATAACATAACAACTTATTCACAAGTCACACACACCTCTCTGTAAAGAATACTGGAACTTCAGCAGTTCAAAGCAAGCAAATAAATGATTTACCCTCTTCTTCCACAATTTACATAAAATTTTGTCACAGTTGTTAAGCTCTTAGCTTCCAGTCCTTCTCATATATCTGGTATTTTTGTGATAATAACATGCCACTGTATGTATTGTCTTTTCTTTGATTTATATTAGATAACTATTTTATCACTTAGATTAAAAATTAGGAAAGAGAAGAAAATGCACCATTATCTTTTGGAAAATCTACTTTCAAAATGAAAACGTCATAAAGGAAAATGTCTTCCCCCACATTTGCAGGGCAGGGACAGTGGGGTAGACCAAACTTTCTTTCAGTGGATAATTAATAGATTTTGGGGTATCCTTTCTTTACCTTCATAGTGAAAACATGAGAGCCTCTCAGCCTGAGGGTGCTGGGTGAGAATAGAAATTAGATAGTTTTAATGACTTTTTCTAACAAATTTTTAACCAAATAATTGTTTTGTTTTGTTTTGTTTTTCTTCAGACTTGTTAATTATAAAATGGTGAGATTTGAGGTTTTGAGATACTGCACAAAGAAATGTATAGAAATTCTCCTATTTATCTTCCAAATGTCTCCTTGAGTGAAAAAAATAAAGCAGATAATTTTAATTATATTTTACTTATTAAAAAACACAGCTGTGGTAAATTTATTATAAATATTATAGCAAACATAATAGTATTTTGTATTTCTGTAGAGTTTTTATTCCAGAAGTCATTTGTGGCTATCTTATTCTTCATTTTCTCATTTCATTTTAGCATGAGTTAGACCAACAGATTATCCTATCTTGAAATAGGGGTACAAAGAGGTGGATATGTGCTTAAGTCACACATGAGTTTGTAAAAGCAAGCTCAAAACAGAAATTCAAGTCCCCAACAGTGGTGATTGTTTTTTCAATCCTGGATTTAGGTCTCCTGGTAAGACAAGGGAAGGACCTATTTGGAATTGGGATTCTCACGGAAAAAGGATTGCGTGTGATGCATGATCATAACAGCATGAAGATCCACCAATAAGGCTGTGCAAGTATACAGTTGGCCACTGGTGTGGTTTTAAAGTAGAAAGAAATTTGTTTAACTCTTGGGGTCTTAGAGGTACAGGTTATCCAGAATTCCTAAGAGAGACTCCTCCCTTAGCTAACGAGTGTTTATGGGTTCCTCTGCCATGTCTACTCCAAACAAAGTAATAAACTAAGGATGTATGGAACTGAAATAAAATGATGTTTAAGCTAGATAGTGAAGGAGAAGACAGAGAAGGAGAGATAGAGGCACAGGAAAAATTTAAAAATGAAAAAATTAATTGGCGGAAAGTGGATGAGATCCAACCCCACATCCAATGCTGCACTTCCCACTCACATCCCAACAGTTGTCTCAATTACAACTGAACCCTGTGACCTTTTCAGAGACCTGAACATGTCCTATTCTGTAAATAGCTCAAAAAAGGGAACCATATTGTCCAACTTGAAGGTGCAAATAACTCCAAAATGAGTGCATAACAAAGTTAATCAGATATCATTTCTTCTTCCTTTCCTCTGGTGTTGCCTCCCTGCCCTTCTCTACCTCATTTCCTCCCTCAGGAATCCATAAGCAGCAAACACACACTTTTGTTTTTTTTATTAGTTTCAGGTGTACAAAACAATGTAATAGTTAGACATTTATACTCCTCACAAAGTGATAGCCCTCCTCTCCCAATCTACTACCCCTCTGACATCATATATAGCTATTACAATTCCATTGACTCAATTCCCTATGCTGTACTCCATCTCTCTCTCTCTCTCTCTCTCTCTCTCTCTCTCTATATATATATATATATATATATATATATATATATATATATATATATATATATAATTATAGTTGACATTCCATATTATTCAGCTTCAGGTGTACAGTGCAGTGATCAGGCATCTATACCACCTATAAAGGGGTCTCCATAATAAGACAAGTGCCCATCTGACCCCCTACAAAATCTTTACAACGTTATTGATTATATTCCCCAAACTTCCTTTTGTATCCCCGTGGCCATCTTGTGACTCCCAATTTGTGTTTTCAAACACACACTTCTAGAATCTGCTGTGTGTCTCAGGCTCCAAGAGGACATCTGCTTTTACAAAACATTAACTATAAATGCAGGGGAATGCATATCCTGTGATATCCATTAGGAATGCACTTGGGCTCATATCCTTCCATTCGCAGCCAGCCAGGGAGTGACCGTCTGCACATTAGTGAGGAGAAAACATGGACACAGTCCTTCAACGATTGTGCTAATGACATTGCTGCAGGAATCAGATCACTGAATCCGAAGAGAACAGACAAGATCGCTATGGGACTTCCTCTAGCTTTAATTTTATAACAATTGTAAGAACAGTGAATGAGTGTTGAATCCTGTAGTTTTAGTTTGGGTTCCTGAAAAAAGCAAAGACTTGGTAGATGGTCATTTATTTAGGAGATTGATCCTAGGAATCGGGAAAGAGAAAGAGTGGAATGAGAAAGGGAAGTGAGGAAAGCAAATAGAGGGTGGATTTTTTAGCAGGTTTCCATTGTGGGCACCTGAGGCTCAGTCCCACTGGGGACTCACTGAAGGTGTAGTGAGGAATGTGCCTCAGAGTTGTCCCACAAGGAACTAGGTTGCTGGCTATGTGTCTTCCTTGTGAGTTGATCCGGGTGTTAAATCCCTGGCACTGGGCTGTCCTGTGTACAGGCTGAACAAGCCTCAGGATACCAGAGAAAGCCCTCAAGTGTAGAGGCAGAGATGGAGAATGTTTGATGTGAGTAGCTGTCAGCAGTGACAGGTGAACTCAGAGGAGGGCTGAGGGAATATGGGGACATCAACAGCTACTGCTACAAATCCCACACCCAATGCTGTGCGAAAGATTTAACATGCATCATTTCATTAAACCTCAAATGTCCCCTATGAATTAAGTGCTGTCAGATTCCACGTTTACAAGTGAGGAAATGGGAGCTCAGGGAGACTCACGACTTATGAAAAGTCCTATGATTTGTAAGCATGCTGCATGGTGCTGCTCTGTCACTAATTTGTAGTTCATAATTAATTTTCTCTGCTCTTTTGCACAAAGAAACATATAGATCAGGAAGAGTCCAAAGGAAACATTGATTTAGTCCTTTGCCTTAAAGCTGAAAATATAATTTTACCATTGAGACAGAATAGACCCTGAGAGATTAATGACTTCTCTGGGGTCACACAACCATAATTGATGAGGAGGAAATAATAAAACTCATGACTCTTCTCAATACCAGATTTGATTTAGATAAAAAGCTAAATGAGGATTGTAGTTACTTATGAATTTGTGATTCTTTAAAAAATTGTTCTTGCTAATTTAAATTTAGATTCCCTAAATCAAAAATAACAGTGAAAAAAATGAAATTACATCAATAGTTTATGTGAGTTATGTGAATTCAATGAACTCAGTTATAAATGGAAAAGTAAAAAAGGAGGGGGAAATAACAACAAGGGTGGGCAATTTTGCTCACCATTCTGTTCAACTAACTTATATCCTAAAGTGGTGGTGAAGCACTAGATTCAGCCGAGTGCAGTCAGCCTCATTTCCCTCATGACTCCCATAGCGGGAGCCTTGTGCCTCTCTGGGTGAGAGACTCTAGCATTTAAAGATAATACTTTTGATATAAAATAGTTCCTAAGTACAAGCCAACTTCTTCATCTGCTGTGTGAACAATGCGACAAGACAAGATTCTTTATGGAAGGGAAATTCCACACACTTGTGATGTATTGTGACACAATATACCAACTTCTAACTTTTCTAGGAAATTTTTTAAGTTAATTTTGACCATGCATAGTTTCCACTTTACGCACTTCAGAACTGGATTCCTACATGTGATTCCTTTATGAAAAAGTAAACAAAAATGGTTTCTTAGCTTGGATTTCCTGGAAACAGACTCTAAGTTGTATGTATAAAAGACGTTTCTAGGATTGCTAGTTGTACATATGACAGAGAACAATGTTATCTCATGGTGCTCCTTTCATCTTCCAGCTAACACTGTGCATCAAATCATTTCTGTCTCACATTCCTCTACATCCTCTTCTACTTAAGGGCTCATGTGAATTCATTGGGCCTCTCCAGAGGACCCAGCACAATCTTCCTCTCCTAAAGTCAACAGATTAGTAACCTTAATTATATCTGCAGGGTTTCCTTTACACTGTAATGTAATGTAACCATAAAAGTAACAGGGGCTGGAGACAATGTGGGTTAAAATTCTGCCCCGAGTCTTAACCTTTCTAGAAGAGTTGGCATGCTTTTTAGGATTAGCAGCTCTCTCTGGGCAACTCTACTTCTGTTCACTGCCCTCCTCCAGACATTGCATTTAGCTCAGACAGAAACATGAATCTGTAGGTACATAACCCTGACCACATTTTGAGCCCAAATGGTGAAGCCAAGGGACCCAGGTGGAGCAAATTCTGACTTAGCTTCCCAGCTGCTGACCAAATTCTTTTTCTAGACACCTCACAAAGAGGTGGGCTCAGCAGGTGTAAACCTTCCATAGATATATATTTTGAGAATAACTTGACAGCATCAGGAGAAGGAGAAATGTATTAGAGAAGGAAGCAGGGAAGAGGTATCTTCAGTAAGGCTCCAACCTGTGGGAAAAGCTAATCTGCCCTAATCTTCTGGTTTTATTATGCAGCAGGGAGTGACTCAGTATCTCCCTTGGGCATTGCAGATGTGCTTGGCTTTCTGCCTCAAAGAGCTTCTGCTAGTTCTATAATTAGCTATTTGTAGGGAACAGGGAAGAATTATTTACTATGGATTCAGAAAGGCACAGGGAAAGCTACTAATGAGTAAGCCTGGCTTTTCCTAGATGTTGTGAGCACATTTTTAAATGATTACTACTGTTCACACTGCCATGCTTCCTAAAAGAGAAGGGAAACATTCTGGGAGACAACATTCCAGCAAACCCAGAGATCTCTGAGGAGTTTTAATTTTCTTTAGGAGAATTCTAACAAGCCCTAGTACAGAGAAAAAGAACACAGAGAGAATAAAGTGGTTTTGTATCATCTTTCTAATCTACAGATGAACATTCTCAGTAGTAAGCTGGCAAACTTTTGGGAATCCCGAAAATCTTAATGTTTGTATGGAAAATTTCTCCTGAGCTGCCTTACCTGGTTCCTTCCTAACCTTCTTCAAGATGCAAAAGGAAATGTCTTTAAATACATAAAATGTCTCTCTTACACATTTTGAAAATGAACATTTTGTGTATGCTTATTAAACTCACAATATAGTTCCATTTTCTAGTTACTTGATAGCAAACTATATATTCATTCAACTAGTATTTACTGAGCTCAACTACATGCTAAACACTGTTCTAGGTACTGGGACACAACAGGGAACAAAACAGACAATGTCCTCATCCCATGAAGCTTATATGCTAGTAGGAATAAAGGACAGAGAAAAACCAGATGAACAAAGCAATTGCATGACTGGTGGTGAAAATATTATGAAAATGAATAAAGCAAAGTGTAAGAGGGAGTGCCAAGGAGGGGAGTTTCTATTTTATAAAAAGTGCCAAGGGTTGGCTACTCTGGTAAGGAGATATGGAAGATATCCAAGTGGCTATCTGGAGAAAGGACATCTCAGCAGAGGAACCAGCAAGGATATAGGCCTGGTGCCAAGGGCACACTTGATGTATTCTAGGAAGAGCAAGAAGCCAGCAAGACTGGGAAGATGTGAGCTGAGGACAGCAGAGAAAGAAATGAGGTCAGAGAAGAATGAGAGAGCGAGACCACAGAGGACATCGTAAGTCAGACTAAAGACTTTAGATTAACTCTGAATGAGATGGGATTTCTCTTCCTTTGGATGAATGATTGACTATGGGGTAGATGTGCGGGACACAACTAGAAACCAGGGAAATCAGAGCAAGGTGATTGCAACACTCCAAAAGAGAAAGGCTTGAACCAAGGTAGAAGTTGGTTAAGGCAGTGAAAAACAAATCAGATTTGGGGAAATGTTGTGAAAATAGAGCGTTCAAATTCACTGATTCATTTGCTGATAGGTTAGATAAGGAATAGGGAGAGAAAGAGAGAAGGCAAAAGTGACCCCCCAAAGTTGTTGGTCTACAGCATGGAGATCACATTTAAAAGGATGGGGAAAATGAGAGGAAATGCATGTTAATAGAAAGTGGGTAGGGAATCAAGAGTTTAGTTTTATGTATGTTAACATTTGAGATTTGAATTGAGTACTCAAGTAGAGGGGTGAAATAAGCAAATGGACTTGAAGATTTAGGATAGACGTCGGAGTTGGAGACATATGGGGTCACTCACATATCGATAGCATTCAGTGCCATGAGCCTAAGTGAGATCATCCAAGAAATGAGTGTAAATAGAGAAGACAAGCTGTGTGGGACTGAGCCCTAGGGCCTTCTAATATTTATAAGTCTGAAAGATAACCAGGGACCAACAAAGGAGACAGAAAAGTCACCAATAATGTAGGAAGAGTACTAGAGGTCAAGCAAAAACTAATCTAGTCAATGTGTCCTCCCTCATTCACATTTAATGGAGTAATTTGGACATCCCTATAATTATTTCTTACTAGAACCACTCAGAGATATCATAAAATAAGTTTCCTCAGTTTTTCCCCTGTCTAATCTATTTTTTTCCAAGAGTACTTAAACTCATGGTGCACACATAAGCTTATGAAATAAAAATAGAGACATGAATTTTTTATATTTATTAAGTTAATTGGGGTGACATTGGTTAGTAAAGTTATGTATGTTTCAAGTGTACACTTCTATAATACATCATCTGTATATTGCATTGTGTGTTCACCACCCAGAGTCAGTTCTCCTTCCATCACCATGTATTTGATCCCCTTTACCCATTTCTACTACCCCCACTCCCGCCTTACCCTCTGGTGACCACCAAACTGTTGTCTGTGTGTATGACTTTTGTTTGTTTTACCTCAACCGGACACTGCTATGTATGGGCTGGGAGGTGTGCTTTGAAGTAGGGAGTCACATTTGACTCATAATGGATGAGAATCAAGCTCTTAAAGCCTCAAGCCCAACTAGGCAATATCTCAGAACCAAGACCTGGTTCTGGAAGCTGCTGGACAAAGTTACAGTAGTATCTCGGTTTTCGAATGTCTCGTTTGAACATTTTGGCTTATGAAAGCTGTAAATTTTATGGATCTATGGTGTCATTAGACAGCAAAATTCATGCTAAATTTGCAGTTTTAGGGGTTGATTTTAAAGGTCTGGAACGGATTAATCCATTTTGCATTACTTTCTTTGGGGAAACCGTGCCTCGGTTTTCGAACGTTTCAGAACTCGAACGGTCTTCTGGAACAGATTACGTTCGAAAATCGAGGTACCACTGTACTTGGAAACAGCCTCTGTTTGACATAGCACGAAGAGAATCTGAGTTGGGCACTTCATTTTAATTTTAAGGAACTTAAATTTAAAAGCATGAGAAAGATCAAGTTTGACCATAAATCAAAGGAAAGAATCTTAATCTCCAAGTAAGAAAAATGATAATGCAAGCTATGTTGAGTCAATCCTGGTCACATTTTCATGGATTTCAGAAAGATAAAGTTCTTAAAATATTTTCCTGTTAAGATTCAAAATCTACCTACAAAATAATGTCCCACTCCTAAAGCCAATTCGCCAGTGTGAATTTTATTCAAGGCTTAGCTGAAGGAGACTATCAGTATTCCTTAATGATGACATAAATAAATGGTAAAATAGGTATGTCTACCTACTACTGAATTTTCCTAAGATAATGTTTTGTGAAGCAAAGTTAGATTTAAGTTGGATATGCCTCAGAAAAGTTTTTAAAAAACCACTCTTTAAGACTCTCTTTGGGTATTTTTTAATTTGTTTGGCCGTTTTCCCTTTATGATGCCCATTGACACGTTTGTGAACACATCTCCATCTATAAACAAGCTTTGCACTCTTAAATTCGAGCCAAGAGGATTTTGAAAATTAGTGGAATTGAATTCCTATAATTTCCAGTAGTTTCAAGCCCTTATGGATTGAAGAGAGAATATAAGTGAAAGCCAGGTCTAGAAACAAGTAAACAGCAGTTAGACAAAGAGATTCATGTCTGAATAACAACCCAATTGCTGGAGTTTATCTAATTGGTTTCCCATTATCTGTACTGAAAATGTGTTTTCCATCTTTACAGTAAGTATGTCCTATTTAGCAATAAAGAACTTATTGCCTGAGAGAAAACAGGTAAGACAAAACAATTCCTCTTGCAAAGGGAGAACAGCCCACCCCACATAAAGAATTACTTAATGGATGTTAGTTTGTAAGGACACCTCAGAGAAATTACAGGAGAAATCCCTACCAGAGAACAGAAGAAAAGCAAAGAAATTCAAACCTATTGTGTTGAAAGAAAGAGACTTAAATAAATGTCTACCAAAGAGAAAAGGAGCATGATGGAAACAGTGAAACTGGAGGTCATTTTTGGGTATTTCAACTAAAAAAATATAGTTTGAAAACCACTGATTTCTAAATATGAGTAAGTCCTATTCTCTCACCCAGTCAATTGGTATGTCCAACCAGAATCACAAACTGAATATCTAAAGGGCAGTCAAATAAGTTACAAATTTGAGGTGGGTTGGGTGCAAGCAAAGCAGCAACTCAAGCAAGCAGACAAATGACAACATTACTTTCTGCATCTAGGTGGGGAATACAACAGAAAGTGGTGGGCACTGTGGAGAACCAGAGAGCACACACCCTGTGAAAATGAGGAAACAGATCCTCTTTCCTAGCTGATGATTACCTCCACGAAAATGGAGGCCAATTGTTGCCAGATTTCCCAATTTTTCAAGAAAATCTGAAAGTAACAACCTTGTACAAAATCTTTGTGCTTTTAAAAAATATTAGTGACTAAGTTAAAAATTTTTAACACACTCGAAAGCTAAAGAAAATATGTCAACAGAACAAATTCACCTATTGAGGCCATTTGCAATCCCTGCTCTAATAACTCTCAAAATAAAATGACCCAGCACCTGGCAAGATGTCTCTATAACTAGCCCCTGACTTCATTATTTGCCAAGATAGTCCACATAAAATTTCTTCCTTAAAGCAATCCCAAAGCTACTTCTTTAAAGCGTTCTTCAACAATTCAGCTTCTGCTTTCTGGGGCCAAATGATTTCATTCTCTGTATGAGAACCCTTCAAACATTTGAAGACAGTTATTATGCCCTGTGGACCTTTTTCAGAGTAAACATTCCTGGTTCTTAGAGATGTTTTAATTGAATTTGGTGTTAATTTCCTGTGCTTTTCTGATCTTTCTGAACATTGCCTGTGAACTAAACCAATAGTTCAGCTACAGCCTGATAGTATCAGAGTTTCCCATATTTTGAAAGCTATTCTTCTATTAACACATCATAGGGTTACTTTAGCTTTTTTTTTTTAGAAGTCACATACCTTATTATCGACTAATACTGACCCTACAACTAGCCAAAACTTCTAGGTTCTTCTCAAATATGCTGCAAGTCAATCCATCCTTGGAGGATTAGGATATTGGTCCTAAAGCAAGGACTTAGGCTTAATTTTTGATGTTTTTATCTTGTTAGAGTCCATTTTGACCTGTCAAGATTTTACTGAATCCTGACTCAGTCTCCTTCAGCTTCCTGTCATTTATGATTTTGATCAACATCTTCAACCAGTTCTTAATAAAAAGGTTGAATAGGACAGAAAAAAAGACAAAGCTCAGAGCCCTTTATCAAGGATGATATAAATCTATTAAATATAGACTCTAAGGAGTATCTCACATTGACTCCATATTAAAAAGAAATTATAAACACCACACACACACACAAACACACACACACACACGTGCACGCACACACTACACACACAAACCATCATTCAGGTTAAATGAATAACAGTATCTCACTTGGGAGGCTATTCGAAGACTGGATTTATATGACTTAACTGCATCACTCTGAATCTAGTTGATTTGTTTGTGTACACTGCTCTCTGAGCAATCAGTTTGTTTACCATGGAGCAATCTAATTCAACCATTCACCTGACAAAAATCACCAGACCAACCAGTTTTCAATCTGATCTTTTGAAGTAATTTAAATTCAGTTGATAATTTGCCCACACATCTGCAACTGGTTGATGTTTAATCATGAAAAATTTTAATCAAAGAACCACAATCAATGAGTAATCATCAATTCTAATCATGAGAGTACCAGGTGGCACTCAAGTGCGGACCAAATCAAATTTTTCCAAAACTTAATAAAGTTATGTCCTTTAAATGAGTAAGTCAAGACATCTCAGAAATATACTAATTCAGCTAAGGATCATATCCTCCTTGGCTGAAATATAACCTATCATTTGACTTCTACCAGAGCAGTCAAAAAATTTCCCTACTACATACTCATGTGACATGGGCAAGTCACTTAACCTTCACTAATCACCTCTATTTTACCATCTCTATCATTAAATAACAATGAAAGTCCAAATGTCTGGAAATAAATTGCCCTTAATTTTTCATCTCTATCATGGAATCACAATGAAAGTGCAAATGTTTGCAAATAAACACCTAAAACTTCAAAGCTAGATGGGTGACTTCATCTTTGAGAGTATATATTGGCTTCATAAATACATTATACCTTTTGCCAGAGGGGAAAAGGTGAGTTGTCATCTACTTGTTTTGCATTTTCTCCCAGTTAATTCTCTATTTAACTCTTTGTGCCTACCTCTATTCCATGAAAAATTTTAGTGTGAATTAAAACAGTGTTCCTCAAATTGTATGATGTTGGGGGTCCTTGCATTTCCTAACAGAATGTTGTGAATAATAAAAATATTAGTTAAGATAATATAGATTATGTTGCAGTAAAAAATTAACCCCCAAGTCGCAATGGTTTAATATACAAATATTTACTGTTCGCATGCTACAAGTCCGGCATGTGTTGGTGGTCACTCTGATTAACATTATATTTCAGTAACTGATGCTGTTGGACATTTCAGAATCTTGAGATGCCTCCATACTAACATATGGCTTCCAGGGCCCATATGGAAGAGAAAGGGGAGGAGGAAGCATTAGGAGCTCAACACAAACTTAAATGCCTTATCTAGGAAATGACACACAACACTTCTTACTACCCATTGGCCAGAAAGAGACACAATGCATATCTCAATGTGAAGAAGCTGAGAAGACCGGTGCTCCCATGTGCTCAGGAAGACGAGACAAACTGGATATGGGAAATAGTAGAAGCCCTTACACAGTGTATTTTTTATTCAAAACAATAATCAAAATATGAATAAAAGCATGTTCTATTCTTATGGGTGATTCCTTGGGACTGAGACTTTCTCATAATTATAATTATAATAATATTGGCAGCAGTTACTACTATGCAGTCTCTGGCTAATAAGAAAGGATGGAGCATTTGTGCCAAACTGGGGTACTTGTATTTTGCTAAGATAGTTAAACCAACATCTTTTCATCAGATGTGCTCTTTGGCAATGTGACCTGACCCTCCTTCCTCTATCAATAGGTAAAGTCTATTCTCCATCCACTTGAACCCGACTAGGCTCTGTGACTTTTGTTCCTGTAGAATGTGGTAGGAATGATGCTATGCCATTTCTTGGTATAGTCCTAACCTCACCAGGTGGCTTCCACTCCTGCCTCTTGGGACCCAACTGCCATGTAGAAAGTGTGACTACCTTTCTATTACCAGGCCAATCCAGATGGAGAGGTTGATATGCTGTGAGGAGAAAGAAGCCAAAGAGCACCAAGACAGCAGACATAGGAGTAAAGAAACCATCTTGAAAGTGGATCTTTAGCCCCAGCCACTCTAACTTCTGCTACCCAGAGACAAACCATCCAGCCATGTCTCTTCTGAATTTCTGACCCATGAAGTCTTGAACCAAATAGAATCGTTATTTTAAGCCACTAACTTTTGGGGTAGCTTATTAGGCAGCAGTAAATCATAAGAAGGCAAATGAATTTTCCCACCAGTTCAAATGGGGATGAATGACGGAGAACTGAGTCATGACATAGAGTGTTTAAAATGGACAGACAGGCTGAACCCTGAAGACACGGCACTCCAGTATAGCATAGTCAGTGTTATTTCTGTGGATATTATTTGTTTTGTGATGTTGTTCATACTTAACTTGTAGACTTATTTTAGTTTTATAGTTGTATAGCAGCAATAAGCATTAGGAGGTGCTACAAAATTTCATTTTGTGCATATTTTAAATAGAATACCAATATTAGGAAACCAATGAAAAATTATTTTATTTATAAGAAAGTACATTCCTTGTTCAGGTTTATTCAAGTTTAAGAAATTAATGAATCTGCAAAAGATCTAAAAGGTGGTTTCTCCTAAGTGTAAACTTTGGAGTGAGCCAAAAGCAAACTGTCCCTTGCAGGGCAGGGACATCAGTGGATGCCACATGAGGAGCCATCTGAGGAGCTCTGTGTGTGGTGGGAAGAGACTTGAAGAAGAATCAGGAGTTGGGAATTCTAATTACAACTCTGTTATTTTGTCCGTGTGGATTACAGAAAACCACTTCGCTTTTATGGTCCTCAGTGCCACCCGCCCCCACCTGCGAAATGATGAATGACATCAGCCCTGCTTATCTCGTGGGGTTACCGTAGGGATGAAAAAAGATGATAGAAGGGAAGGTTCTCTGAAAACTGAAGTGTTATTGTTGTTCATAGAAATTCAGGAGCATTTTAAGTTTCATGCTGAAAAATCTAAAAGTAACCTGACTAAAAAGGTAGTGGAAGTGCGTTTAAAAGAAATTCAAGTGAAATTATTTTTAAAATTCAAACTAGTGCCTTATCAAATAGCAAATTACATTGGATTTAAATTTTCTTTAAAGCACAGAGAAATTTGCAGTGTGCTGGGATGCTTGGTCTGGCAAAAGAGGATGAATACACTGAGCTCTTGCCGCTCTCTGAACTCCGGTAACTTCCTCATCTGTCTGCAGTGTAGGTTTGTGGCCAAGTTTATGAGCATTGGACAAATTCAAATTTTAATATCAGGCCCACAACTCCACTTTCCAGCTGCATAAGTTTAAATAAGTTATTTAGCTTTTCATAATCTCATCTATAAAATGTGGCTAATAATAATGCCACCCGTCTCAAGGGTTGATGTGAGTATTCAATGAGATGACGCTAAGATAAGTGATCAAAAGATGATAGCCATGATTATTAATATTTTATTCTCCAGCATATAATTACATAGTAAGTGATAATGATTTCTGAAATTTACCTGTGTTAGCACTTTTATTCACTGTTTTCCTTTTATAGTTTTAAACATGTGTCATAATCACATCACATTTAGCTATGAGTAGGTGATTTTATTTTCACTGTAATTTTGCCAAAATAATACAATTTTTAAAATTAAATGCAAGACTCATGCACTGTTGGTGGGATTGCAAATTGGTGCAGCCACTATGGAAAACAGTACAAATGTTACTAAAAAAATTAAAAATAGAACTACTTTATGACCCAGCAATTCCACTCCTAAGTATTTATCCAATGAAACCCAAAACACTAATTCAAAAAAATATATGCATCCCTATGTTTATTGCAGTGCCATTCACAATAGCCAAGATATGGAAACAATCAAAATGTTCATCAATAAATGATTGGATAATCATTTGTGGTACATTTATACAATGAAGTATTACTCTGCTATAAAAAAAAGAATGAAATCTTGCCATTTGCAACAACATGGATGAATCTAGAGAATATTATGTTAATTGAAATAAAGGAGAATGAAAAAGACAAATACCATATAATCTCACTTATATGTGGAATCTAAAGAACAGAATAAACAATGAAACAAAACAGAAATAGATTCAGAGATACAGAGAAAAAACTGATAGTTGCTAGATGGGAGGGGTGTGGGGGATGGGAGAGAAGGTGAAGAGATTAAAAAGTACAAACTGATAGTTACAAAATAGTCACAGGGATGTGAAATACAGTTTGGGGAATATAATCAATAATGTTGTAAAGATCGTATAGGGTGCCAAATGGGTACTGAAATTATCAGGGGAATCACTTCATAGATTGTGTAGATGCCTGACCACTGCACTGTACACCTGAAGCTGAAATAGAATAATATTGAATGTTAAACATACATATTCATGTGATATAAAGTCTAGCATAGGGAATATAGTCAATGGTATTGTAACAGGTATATACAGTGGCAGAGGGGTAATAGATTGGGAGGGTTATCACTTTGTGAAGGGTGTAAATGTCTAATCATTATGTTGTTTTGTACACCTGAAACTAATATAATAAAAAATTTTTCAAAGCAGGTGTGATTACCACCATTTTATACTTGAGAAAATGAAGACTCCGAATTTAAAATAAATCGCCCAATGTCACATATGTAGCAAGTAAAAGATATAAACTTTAATCCAAAAAAAAAAACATTAAAGACAGCAATCTTTTGCCCCACCTCTACCAGTCTCTCAGAGGCATTATCTATCAATTCTTTAATTGTTCATTATGTTAGCTCCACATTTTAAAATAATATGTGTATCCTGAAATGTGTTGATTTTTTTTTCATTTCAGTTGTAGTCTATTGGATTTCTTCTATGGAAGATGAGAATTTAACTTTCTCAAATTCAACACACCCCACCACACACAATATTTATATTTATTTAAGGTTTTTAAGTTATATCACAATATGAGACTAAATTAATATTCAGTGTTTATATCATTATGAATATTTAAGTATTATTCACAGTTGATCCACTTATTATACCAATTACATATTCTTGCTCAAACAGCTTCCTGCCAATCCCCACCCTGCCCCAGAATTTATAATTGCCTTATTTTTCATTTTCTTAGTTTCCTGATTTTCTGTCTAATTTTCTCCCTAAACTGTTTAATAGTTGTCTATCTCCTCTCAGTATAGTCAAACAGATGTGATAAGCAATCAGTTCTTTGATTTAGTTGAGTTATCCATCCTGGAGCCACCATCTCTTGGCTTCACTATGTAGCGGTAGCTCTCTGGACCAGCTCACCCCTCTTACCCTAGGACATCCTTCACCATCATTCCACGAATTCCCTTTTTGCTGCCCAGTATTGGATCCTTCTTTCCTGGATCTCATACATTTTTACCCCTCAGTTTACTCCCTTATTCTGATGGAGAATTTTCCTCATGGGATGTGATATTTTTAAGACTTTTATTCTGTATTCAACTTCACTCATAGTTTGGCTGGTTATAAGTTATTAGGTTGAAAATAAACATCTCTCCAAATTGCTGCTATACTATCTTGGCTTATAGTAGTGCCATTGAGGGTGTGATGATCATTCTGATTTCTGTTTGACACATGGTGAGTCCCTTCCATCAGGAGACATGTGTCCTTCACTTCTGGGACATTTTCTTGTATTAGTATTTTTGTTACTTCTTTCTCTGTTCTCTTTTCTAAGAGAACTATCAGTTAGCTGCTGGGTAAATTACAAAATTGATCTTATAGTTACCTTATTTTTCCTTTTTGCTTTCCATATCCTTTGTCCTTTTGCTCTATGTTTTTGGGAGATTATCTAATACACACACATACACATGCATACACATACATATATATGTATGTATATACATATATGTCATATGTGCGTACAAATAATTTTAAAGTGTAAGACCTCTTTCTTCTTCTTCTTCTATAGCATCGTGCTCTTGTTTCATTGATGCAATTTCTGTTCTCTCTAGGGTGTTCCTTCTAGTTCTTTTATTTTGTTTTACTCCTTGCTTTGTCTCTGTTTTTTCTGAGTTCACTATTTTATAGCTTAAACTTCTATTTTAAAATATTTTCTCGAATGCCTGATGATCCTGATCTATCCATTCATATTTAAATGTCTACTGGAAACTCTATGTGCATGAGTGGAGACACAGCTGTTTGTTTAGGTACCTCCAAATAACTGTAGGTCTTATTCCTTGAGCATGTCAGTTTTCCAAAGAGGAGTAAACTCGCAGCCTGGAGAGAAAAGTCTGACTGCTTGCACTCTGGGATCTAATCATGAGAAGAGAAGGTCATGATACAGTGGTGAGACCATTTCAATTACTCTACATTTTTAGTATGACACCTATTTCCAAAGCTTTGTGTGCTTGTTCTCTCCAATATGGAAACTTTCTTGTTCAATTTCCAAAATAGTAACCCTAATTGCTCTTCATACAGCTTTTCAAGTACTCTCCTCACTTTTTGATGTAGGTGGTGTCTCTGATTTTTGAGTTTTCTCAGATGCCACAGTCTAAATCAGCTTATGTCTTGTTGGCTTCTCCCTTGACATGCACTTAGGTTCCAGCTTCCCAGCACAGCTAAATCAATGATATTTCTATGTGATAAATAACGCATAACATGAAATCTACCCTATGAACAAATTTTAAAGTGTATAATACAGTATTGTTAACTGTAAACATAATGTTGTTCAACAGGTCTCTAGAACCTTTTCATCTTGCATGATTGAAAATCTATACTCATTCAACAGCAACTATCCATTTCCCCCTCCCTGGAGGCCCTGACAGCCACCATTCTACTTTCTGCTTCTGAGTCTGGCTACTTTAGATACCTCATGTAAGTGGAGTCACGCAGAATTTTTTCTTCTGAGTGGCTTATTTCATTTAGCATAATGTCCTCAAGGTTTATCCATGTTGTAGCACATGAAAAGATTTCCTTTTTTGTGGCTGAATAATATTCCGTTGTACGTATGTACATTTCTTTATCTGTTCATCTATTGATGGTCATTTAGGATGTGTCCACCTCTTGGCTATTGTGAATAAATATGCAGTGAATCTAGTGTGCAGAGGTCTCTTTAATTCTTCTGTATGAATACCTAGAAGTGGGATTGCTTGATCATATAATAGTGCTATTTTTCATTTTTTGAGGAAATTTCATACTGTTTTCCATAATGGCTCTACCAATTTTTATTTCCACAAACAGTATACTGGGGTTCCATTTTCTCCACATCCTTGAAAACATTGGTTATTTTATGTTTGGATATATATATATATATATATATATATATATATATATATATATATCCCCATGGGTTTATTTCTGGGATTTCTATTCTATTCCGTTAATCTACAAGTATGTATCTGTCTTTATTCCTGTACCATACTGTGTTTGATTGCTGTAGCTTTGTAATACATTTTGAAATCAGAAAGTGTGTGGTTTCCAGTTTTGTTTTGTTTTTTCAAAATTGTTTTGGGTATTTGGGACCCTTTGTGTTTCCATATAAATTTTCAAATTTTTTATTTCTGTAAAAATTACCATTGGGATTTTGATAGGGATTGTACTGAATCTGTAGTTTGCTTTGTGTAATATGGACATTTTAACAATATTAAATTTTCCAATCGATGAACATGAGATGTCTTTCTATTAAATTGTGTATTATTTAATTTCTTTCAGCAATGTTTTGTAGTTTTCCATGTACAAAATTTTCAACTCCTTGGTTTTTATTTCTAAGTATTTTTTATGCTATTGTAAATGATATTGCTTTCTTAATTTTTTTCAGATTATTTTTTAGTTTTATATATATATATATATATATATACACACACACAACTGAGTTTTGTATGTTGATTATGTTTCTTGCAATTTTACTGAATTCATTTATTAGTTTTAAAAAGTCAATAATTCACTTTCCATCTTCTATTTTCTGTTCACATAGCTCATCTGTTATAGCTCCAATCCCATTTTATTTGTTCTATGGTCTCGCATCGTTTTTATTCTTATTTATTTTAGTGGAGTTTATGGAGATAGCCGAGAAAAACATGTGAGCACAATCATATTGAACCAGAAGTAAAAAAATATGCATAAATTATTAGTTAACATCTTCTGCTGTTGACTGTGAGCCTCATAACAGCGGGTTCTGTGACTATTTCATTATCTTTACTGGCTAACACAGTGCCTTACACACAACAAATGCTCAAAAAATATTTATTGAATTGAATCATAGGTAATTGTGAGCATTCAAATCAGCATTCTGTTCCTGAGTGAATGAATGAAAAAAAGTATTGGTTCTCAACTAGAATGCAAACTTCATGAAGAGGAAAACTGTATTTCAGCACTTTTCATCTCTAGATCCCCATATGGTAAAAAATACACATAATAAACTCTCATTAAGTACTAGTTGACTGGAACTTACATTACCTCTGAGTCAAACCTCATCTAAAAGTTACAAACACCAATTTTTGGGGTATAATTTCAAAATATAGCCACTTTCCTCCTCTGGATTTCCCTTCCTTCCTTCCTTCCTTCCTTCCTTCCTTCCTTCCTTCCTTCCTTCCTTCTTTCCTTTCTTTCTTTCTTTCCTTTCTCTTTCTTTTCTGCTTGCTTGCTTACTTGCTTTTCTTTTCTGCCTTCCTTTCTCTCTTAAGTACTATATATCATTCATTCACTTAATTTAATTTAAAGAGATATACATAAGAAAAACTGATCTTTCCCTCAACAGAATGTATCATGCATAATCCCTTAATTACCGTCTGCATTTTTCTGTTCCCAAGAAAAAAATCCACTGTCTAGTAAATAAAATTCCCACTGCCTTATAGATAGCTCCAATAATGTATTGGCTATGGTTATCCTTGAATATTACTCAAAACCAAGATGAGACTATGATGAGAAATCTGAGTATCCCCGATGGCCCTTTCCAAATGTAGGTGCTACTATGGGGATTTAAACAGCATAATTTAAACAGGATTTAAATTTTTCTAAAATAAAGAATTAGTAGAGAAGACAAATGCATCATGCATAATGTCTGGCTAGCTGGGACAGACAGATGGCATGCCCTTGGCATTTGATCAATGGGTTTATTTTTTCCCATTTCACCAAGGGTAGAGGATGATGGTAGATAAGTTATATTCTTCTAGAATTTGTTTCTGCTCTTAGCTCTTTGCATTATGTAGTGGAATTTATTTCTTTTGTATTTGTTTTTTTCTTTTGATTTACTTTCATTTTTTTCCATGAAAGTTGGGTGTTTTATTACTGGCATGACATTTGTGTATTCACCGGATGCAAAACTTAAAATGCTAAAAAAAAACTTAAGGTGTCTCAGAGTGTCTGTGCAGCCCATCCACATATAAATATCCTTACTTCCTTGACAAAATTGCTGTTTCTACTCTAGAAGTGTTGATTCAAACTGCTTTAAGAGATACTTTTTTATTTAGTTATTTTTAATGATACAAATAATGCATGAATGCATTTTTATTGCTAAAAATCCAAACAAATGTAGAAGATAATAAAAAAAAAAATGCCTTTGGCCCCATCAACCTCTCTTTCATTTCCAGAAGAAAACACTATCATTAGTTTAATGTGCAGTTTTCAGATATTTTTCTGTATGTCTACATAGATATATGTGTACATATGGAAATAGAAAGGGTTTTGTGTGTGTGTGTGTGTGTGTGTGTGTGTGTGTGTGGTAAAAGTTTTTTTTTCACCAAAATGGATTGTATTGTATATGTTATTTTGCAAATTCCTTTTTTTCATTTAGTAGTATATTTTAGAGTACTTGACTTATAGGTACATATGCATTGACTTTTTTCTTATTAAATACTGTATTGTATTAAAAAATGTATGTACACTGTTTATTTAACTATTAACTATTTATGGAAATTTACATTGTTTCAAACTTTTCACACATAAACAACATTGCATGCCTCTTTGTGGACATGTGCAATTGTTTCTTTAGGATAGCCACCGGAAATGGAATTGATTATTTAAAGTTGTGTTTTAGTCCTGGACTGATAGTTAGTTAGGCCTCATCCCAAAATGATGTCACTTAGAAACTGGACATGGGCAATTTGTGTTTCAGAAAGAGTGGAAGAGTCTTCCCCTCATCCTCAGAGTCACCCAGGGGAAGTTCACTGGTGCCCTTACTTATTATGCCTTGTCCTCATCTAATTTTATCCCACTTTGGGATGGACTCATCAACTATTGAGACATTTGATATCCAATGTTCCCAGTATCAGTGGTCACCTATACACTGTAGACCAACAGACTGGATGTTGCATCCAGTACACCCTGGCATAGCATGCTATGGGACTGAATAGTGAGCTATGAAAGTCATGGGGGACCTATGCCTAAGTAAAGTGGGACATATGTAATAAAAAGGTGAGTTTGTTCCAGAATTCTTTGGTTAGCTTCTATTAGATCTATCTACCTAAGACATACAAAAGATTCTCCATTTATTCCTCCCTTCAGGAAATGATCCCTAAAATTAGGTGTTTAAGGTCAAAATGATGCCTGAATAATGAACTGCCACGCTCCGTGTCCCATTATGCTTTCTAGCTGGCCCTAATAGGCATATTTGCAAGTAAAGCACAGCAAATGATAAACCCCTAAGTCAATAGTTTGGAAACCCTATGTGTGCTACAAAAAACAATTGTTCTGATTTGCTTTTCAGAAACCTCACTGGATTATTCCTCTCTACCCACTGTACATTAACTTGCCAAGAAGTCTAGCAAGTGATATAAGTACAAACTGTAGCCAAATCTGACATCCTGCCATCTTTGCCTTCTGCTTTTTTTTTCCTGGAGACCTTCCTTTATATCCTTTCAAAAATATTTTTACTTGAATTCAAAGTGGTCCTCATAAAGTTTACCACAAAAGTTATTTGCTATCAAACTGGGCATATGAGGCCCCTTCTCAGTTGATTTACCACCCATGCTGACTACCCATTCATTAAGCACATTTTATAGGCAAACTCTTTTTATCTTTTTAATTGTACAATGGAATTGAACTTCTCCCATACCTGCAATGGCCCCTTACCAAGTTTCAGCCCTCCATAAGCTCCCTTTTTATCTGGACACTTCTTCCTGACCCTGTTGAAGAGTAGAGTTCAAAAGGAAAGCTAATAAACTTTGAAGTTAGGTGCTCCTGACCCCTTGGGGGCAAACCTTACTAAGCACATGATGATCTCAAACTTGAATGCTTTATACAGCTAGTTCCAACCCTTGCAATGATAACTTTTTCTCATGGTGATACTGAGAATGTCTCAAGGACCTCTCACCTAGTTGTTGTATCAGTTCAGTTGGTTGGTCTGAGCATGCAAATGGCCATACATAGTGTTTCCCTTTATTCTAATTAATCTGCCCTACTTAGCATGGCTGGAATGCCTTCTTATCCCTGGACAGCAATTTATCATATACTCATCTTCACATTGGTTGCCACCTGTTGGTTGCTGTGAATCCCTATGCGTGCTATATCTGTTAGACAAAAAATTGCAGGCCACAGCCAGCTTGTACGGAAAGCAGGATATTCAAGTACCTTTTCATATAGGAATAAGGATGTCTCTGAAACCTCTGGACATTGTCCTGCCACTTTCACCTGACTCCCACGTTCACTGTTCTTGCCTGTGGACAAAGGTTTTCTCTGGGAATTGTAGGGGAATTCTCTATTATCCTACTTCACTATTCCTACTACTATGACGCCGTAGTAAAGCACATGACTATTGCCCTTGGACACTGCCTTATTCTTGTTTCCATCCTCAAACATTGAGCTTTCCAGTGCTTTGCACACAATCCGTAACACTTCTTTCATGCCCTGTAATATTCTATGTTACTCTAACTCCATCTTTCAGAAATTTCATATGGTATATGTTCCACCAAGGAGACCCTTTCTTATTTTCCAATAGAGTTAACGATTAAAAAAAAAAAAGAAGTCGTCCTGTAATATCTAAGAGTTTGAAGAAGAGAGAGGAGATGGGGAGTGACTTTCAGTGTACTATTTGTGCCAATGTAATTTTAAGTATGGAACATATATTTATTTCATTGGCTGTGCTTGTTTTTGACCCAGATATTATCATTAGCCCATGGACTACTCTCTTCTAAGGCATGGTTACTCAAGGAAAGAAAGTGGGAAGTGCCCCAGTGTTGTATCAAATATAGATAAGCTCATGCCAATATAATACTTCTTCCTCATCTTATCTCTGTAGCTTAGGGTAAAAAGAAAATCTCCAAAAGAGGTCTAAAGAACAGCACATTAATTAAAGGAAAGTTGAGGGTTGTTGTTTCTTTCCTAAGAAGTGCCTAATAATTAATGGACAAGCAAAGGAGATTTATTAGTAGAGATATTTTCTTTGAAAGGGTATACATGCTGTGAAAAAAAGAAGTGTTATGCCAGGCATTTTTTTGTTTGTTTTAATGAAATAAGACCTTTTGTCTTTTTCCTATTTATCATACAGGCTGGAGAGAATGAGTCTAAGTCTTATAAATAAGCTACCACGATTTGAAGTTTATTCAGATCTCAGATTACTTATTTCTCCCTGTTCTCAGGGAAGACTTTTTTTTCGTTGCTCATTGCTTTGTCTGAAGGATGGTTAGAATAGAGGACTTCTTTAGGGAGTGAGACCTGAGTGTGACAGCTTGGACTCCATTAGCCCAGTTAACTGATCAACCATTTACCAAGAACATTTTGTATGGGCCCTGCCCCATTGAACAACTGAATGGGAACCTGTTTCCTTCCTTCAAGATGCTACATTCAAGCAGGAAAGGAAAAGATGCTATGATCAATAAATGAATGGAAGATGACAGGTAGATAGATAGATAGATAGATAGATAGATAGATAGATAGATAGATAGATAGATAGATAGATATGGAGATACATAAATACATACATAGATCAAGAGATTAGAGAATAATTGAGTACCAAACTCTGTAGAGAGACCTATAATGAAAAACAATAGTCACAGATGGGGGCAATCAGGACGAATTTGAATGGAGGCATGAAGTGACATCTAAGATTTGTATAATAAATTGAGATCTTATTTGGAGTTCATTTTGCCACCCCACACCCCATACCCCATTGTGATGGTTGAAACAGCCTCAGAATCTCCAGAAGAAACTGGCCAATTCAATTAGCACAAACAGAGTTGGACCAAGCGGAAGTGATGCTGAGGCTGAGCTTCCACACATTAAGTAATTATGTATTAGACTAGGTCTAATTCCTAACTATTTATCTATCAAGCTAGAGTATAACCACCATCTGATTTCTAGGGTAAGCAATTTTTGACAGTATTTCAGACTTTGGTTTCTTGTGCTGAAGAACTAAGTCACTAGCTATCTTGTCATGCTAAGGAAAGATGCAGAGGACAATTAGATTTCTGGTGTAAGCACTTCCCATTGCTTACTCCACCTACATCAAATTAACAGCCACACCTAGACCAGGATCAGCCAGAGTAGAAACTACTTATCTACTTTGCTTCTACTCAAGCCTCTTTCTATGGCCACAGATGAACTAAATGAGCCTCACAGAAGTTTTCTGACTTTCCTGAGATGCTCCAGCTTATCACTACTGGAGCCATGGCTGGATTCCAACTGTTAGCTTCATTGGCACCAATCTTGGTCTCTGACAGCTTCTCAACTAACAGGACTCACCTAATCTCCTGGAACCATCCCTTATGTTTGGCTAAGTGTAATGTACTGCCTACGACTATTGACAATGCATTTCGTCCTATCCATGAAAGCATTTCTTGATTTTCCCTAGGCCATACCCTAGTCACCGCCGTGACCATTTAGCTCTGCTTTCCAGGAGTTATAGCTGCTACATTTTCCTGTTCCTTTCGTTGTGTGAGAGAGCAGGCACATGCAATCCATAAATCTCTCAACAGTCCTTAATTCTTGAGAAGACTGGATTTTGAGTTCTTCCTTCAGACAACAGATAGAGTGGCCCCATGAGAGTAGTAACCTTCAGATCAAAGCTTTGAGGGAGTGCCAAAGGAGGTACAAATTCTGGATCGGGTCTGTTCCTGGTAACCATGACCCATCACGACTGTTAAATAATTAGCAGCAGAATATTCCTTCCTCCTGATCTAGGGGTTAGGCTATAGTCTACCTCATCCAGGCCTCGCACATCAAAGACACACCTGTGGATCAATACTATGGCCTCAGAGTAGACTTGAAAAAAATCTTACTACCAGAATTCACAGGAATTTAGTCTCTTTAGTTAAATTGTATTTTTACAAATTTTAATTGATAAAAAATATAAATTTCAAAGCTCACAGAAAATGCGTAAATGTAAGGCAAAGATGGCCAGGACTTTACCCCAAATAATTCTGTATGGTAAAGAAAACCTCACTATCACTACTGGAGTGTTCCTGTCTTCTCCACTGTGAACAAGCTTTGCATAATGAGGGTACAGCTCTTCCTGGAGCCCCATTGCCAAAAATTAGCAATAAAAGAAGACCTTACTACCTGATACATGTGGCTACTTGAAAATTATCTGAAATAAAAACAAGCCAGAATCAGCATAATAGTGTATAACAAAAGCCAGATGTCTCTTGAATAAAAGGTTAATCAAATGCTAATGTTAAATGAAAGACTTTCAAAGACAGAAGGAAGAATATTGAAGATAAATGGGGAAATTAGGTGCAGCCTCCATGCAACTGGAAGAGCAAGCTCTCTGCACAGAATGGTTTGTGTTTTTTTAAGAAAATTAACCTTTTCTTTAACACCTAGAATGTGTCAGATGCTTTATGAGAAATGTGCTAAATACCATTCTAGGAGCTTAATCTTCAAATAAAATGCAAAACTACTAAGATGCATTTAGACGGAGAAAAATGTAGCAATTGCTACAATGCTTTCAATATTATCGCTCAGTCATATTTTGGGAGACATTTATATATAAATCTTGGTTTTGTCAGGAATTCAATAAGAGTTTGCAATGTTTTTAAGTCCATTTGCTTTGATTCATGGATTGCGGTATGGTCCAAGCCTCATTCCGCAGCCCTCAGCCTTTGTCCCCACCCTGGTGGAGGGGGTCATATTCTCAATCTGTGTAGGTCTAGGTTCTCCAGAAGAACAGAACAAACAGGAGATATATATATATATATTATATATATATATATATATATATATATCTCCTGTTGGTTCTGCGTATGTGTGTGTGTGTGTGTGTGTGTGTGTGTGTGTGTGTGTATATATATATATATATATATATATATATATATAGAGAGAGAGAGAGAGAGAGAGAGAGAGAGAGAGAGGGATGTTTATTTTAAGAAATTGACTCATATGATTACGGGGCTCACTATTCCTGAATCTGCAGGGCAGGCCAGCAGCCTGGAAATTCCAACAAGAGTTGATGGTGCAGTCTTAAGTCTTAAGATTGTGTGGAGGCAGAATTCCCTCTTCTTCATGGACCTCAGACTTTGCTCTTAAGGCCTTCAACTGATTAGGTGAAGCCCACATACATTGAGGATAATAATCTACTTCACTCAAAATCTACTGATTTAAAAGTTAATCACATCTAAAATATACCTTCACAGCCAGCCAAAGCTAGACTGGTGTTTGACTAAACATCTGGATATCATAGTCTAAGCTGCTAACACATAAAATTAACCATCCCACATTCAATGGGCAAGGCAAAAGAATCAAATGGTAATTGATATACACGGGGGTGCTGGGGAGGTCTGCTAAGAGAAGGTGATGAGTTTCTAGAGTAAGACAGAGTACACCGCAGCAAAAATTACTTTTTATACTTCTCCATAAGGACGTGGAGGCATTCAAGGATCTTCGTGTTCAGAATGTTTTTAATATAAAGGGTGTGTGTGTGTGTGTGTGTGTGTGTGTGTGTGTGTGTGTGCGTGCGCGCGCTGAGGTGGGGGAGGGATAGGAAGGTGATACAAATGAACCTGAAAGAGTGAACAGACCAAGTTTATTCTTTCCTGTCCAGTGTTATTGGCGCCTCAGGAGGGACAAGTGTAGTCATATAATGTTTTCCCCAGTGGCTTGAGCATCCACATACCTTACTGGAAGGAGGTCTTCAATTCTTCGAGAACACTGGAGCTTCAGGCAGCAGTGCCACTAGCAGCCACAGGTGGCACTGTCCCATCTTAGTTAGGCACCAAGCCCAAGGGTCTTTTTAATTAAAATTCCCACCCCTAACCTCCCAGTGTTCCCCCAAGCCACTCTAGTGGGAAACTTGGGAGGCTTGAGAAGCCTCCCTGAGCCCCTGGGCCTTCTGTAGGACATGGCCTTAAGGCTTGCCTGCCTTTATCCTCAAGGTGGCTTTACTGTGGGGGCCTTGTTGCCCTTGCCTTACACCTACCCTTGATGTACCCACCTTAGCTTACCTTGAAAAAGCAACCTGATCTTGAATCTGGGGTTTGGATGCGTTTTCCCTCTCTCCTAGAATGCTCTGCCCTCCTTATACAAAGTAATCTCACACCCACCCACAGTCTGGATCCTGCAGCTGTACGTACCCTTTCTCCCTTCCCCTTAAATCTACATAGCCAAGGAGGAAACTTTCACAAGCCCCTTCCACAAACACACAGCTCTGCTCTTAGGAGAGCCCTTCTTGTGGAAGATGACATCAGCACCATTGTAAGGATGTCCTTTAATGGAGTCTCCATCTAATCTCCAATTTAGCAGGTACCCTATTACCGTATGACATAAGAGAATGCTCCCAAAGTCAACAAAACCCAGGAAAGCATTTCGATAATAGGAATGACAAAGGTTTTGTGAGATGGTCTGGCCCAGTGGAGACTGGCTTTTACAGGGAGAAGCATCAGGGGTGACAGGACAAAGGCGGGTGCAAATCCAAGAGCATGGAAGAGAAATACAGGAGACCGAGAGCGGCAACAGCAGTGAGTCTCCACTCCCCTGCTCTGCTGTCTATGGCTGCCAACAACAGGATGCCTAGTGTTTCAGGCTGAATTGTGTCCCCTCAAAATTCATATCTTGAAGTCCTAACCTCCAGTGCCTTAGAATTTAAAGATAGAGTCTTTAAAGAGGTAATATTAAGTTAAAAATGAGGTCATTAGGGCGTGCCTTAATCCAATCTGTCTGATGTCCTTAAAGAAAAGGAGATTAGGACACAGACACATAGAGGAGAGACCACGTGAAGACACAGGGAGAAAACAACTATGTACAAGCCAAGGAGAGAGGCCTCAGAAGAAACTAACCTGCTAATACTTTGATCTCGAATTTCTGGATTCCAGAATTCTGAGAAAATAAATTTCTGTTATTTAAGCCACGCAGTCTGTGGTACTTTGAGATGGCAGCCCTAGCAAACGAATACACCTGACCTCACTCTAAATTGAATTGTAGTTAGCAAGTCTAAAAGACTGCATGAAGCTATCCTAAACGGCTACAGGAAAAGAAAAGCTGGGTTTTTGGGCTGTGCTATTGGATCACAGAAGGAAATAAGAACGACAGATGTTGCTACAAACCATCTTGTGCCTGGAAGGAGACATTTCATTCCACTCAACAGGAATATCAGCAGAGTCCCAGATGATGCTGAATAAATAAGTGATAAAATTCCTCATCATTTTGGATATAAGTTTATGCAATATTACTGCTTTGCTTGATCTCTTAGGCTTGTTAGATTAATCAATACCTAGGTTGAAGAGCAAAATGAGTGGTGGAGTTGTTATTTTTGAAGCCTAGATTTATATACCTAAAATGAGCATACAGAAATAACACAGGAGGTAACAGATGCATATTGGAGGGTCCGAATGAAGCTCCTCTCTCAAAAACTAACATATCAATTATAACAAGTATTCCACTGTGGTGCGGATATACAGTGGGGGAGGCTGTACGTGTGTGGACATGAATACATGGGAACCCTCTGTACTTTCCACTTAGTTTCCTATGAACCTAAAACCATAGCCAAAGCTAAATATTACTTAACATTTCTGTTTATATCTTTTTAGTATCACTATTTTTAAAATTGTAGTTTATAAAACTGACATCCTATGGTATAATCAATGTCTGTTTTACTTTCTTCTATAATATTGTTTTTGAAAGCTGCTTTGTATTCCATTATATGGGTATAGCATCGTTTCTTTAACAATTTCCCTATTTTGGAACAATGACCATTTCTAACATTTTTTTTAATAGTAAATGAACTTCAGAGAACACTGTTGTGCACAAACTCTTGTATATGTACTTTTTAACACACTTCTGATTACTTGCAGAAGATAAATTCCTTGAAGTAGAATTGCTGTGTTAATCAATTTACCCATTTTTCAGGTTTTTAAACACATTTCTATAAACAGGGTATTATTTAATTTTTCATCTTCTTCAATTTGGGAAGCCAAAGTTGGTATCTTAGTTTATTTGCATGTATTTGATTTTTAGTGAAAGTTAATTTTTCCATGTATTTCCCCATCATTTATGTTTCTTTTTCGGTGGGAAGCCAGTGACCTGGAGTGTATCACTTGCAGCAGTATCTGCAGAATAGATCATTGCCTGGCACATAGTAGGTCTTCAATAGGTGACAGAATGAGTGTTTTGCCTTTTGATGTTTTTGCCTTCTTTTGGGGGAGTGTTTATATTTTCGTTAAGGACCTGTATGGTCCCATTTTATCATAAGAACATTAGCCCTTTTTCTTTTTCATATGGTGAGTAGTATGCCCCCTTTGTCATTTACAATTTCTAATAACCATATTTACCACCACAATTCACCACCATGTATTTAACCTGGGATATATACACTACATACTTTATCAAATTTAATTCTTACCACCACCTAAGGAGGTAGATATTATTACTTTGTTCATTAGTATTGAAATTAAGATTCCCAGAGGTTAAGTCATGCCCTGCTCAGACAGTCAAAAGTTGGTATCCATTTCTGTCTGAAATTTCATAAGCCTCCACCTTTGATGCTATATTGCCTTCTTTTTAATTACACTACGTGAGTTTTTTGGAATAGGTAATATATTCACATGGATCAAAAATAATACATGGGTATAGGTATAAAATTTTTTAAAAGTCACCTTCCCATTCTTTCCCTCATTTGCCCATTTTCACTCCTACCTACTCTAAATAACCATTATTATTAAGTTTTGTATAATATTTCTGTATGCATTTATGAAATATGAATGTATATTCTTATTCTTCCCTTTTTACACAAATGGTAGTATACTTTAAACACTATTATGCATCTTCCTTTTAGTACTTTCCATATTGTTCTTCTTTAGATAATGGTATTTCATTATATGAATGAATCATATTTTACTTAACCAATTCTCTATAAATAGACAGCTGGGTTGCTACTAAACTTTTGCTACAACACACGTTGTTACATGTATTGCTTTCCACATGTGTAAATTTATCTATACGATAAATTCCCAGAAATTAAATGGTTAGGTAAAAGGTATATACACTTGTAATTTTGATAGATACTACCACAGTGCCCTCCACAGCGGTTGTAACACTTATATTTATGGTAGCCTTTCCTCCCCTTGAATTTTTGAAATAGTTTGAGAAGGATAGTGTTAATTCTTCTTTGAATTTTTGGTAAAGTTCACCTGTGAAGTTATTCGGCCTAGGACTTCTGTTTGTTGGGCGTTTTTTGATTACTGATTCAATTTCTTTAGTGGCAAATGGTTGGTTCAGATTTTCTGTTTCTTCATGATTCAGTCTTGGAAGACTATATGTTTCTAGGAATTTATCAATTTTTTCCAAATTATCCAATTTGTTGGCATATAATTGTTTGTAGTATTTTCTCATAATCCTTTGTATTTCTGTGGTGTCAGTTGTCACTTCTCCTCTTTCATTTCTGGTTGTATTTATTTGGGTCCACTCTTTTTTTCTTGATGAGTCTAGTTAAAAGTTTATCAATTTTGTTTATCTTTTCAAAAAGAAACAGCTCTTGGTTTCATTGATCTTTTCTATTGTGTTTTTAGACTATATTTTGTTTATTTCCACTCATCTTTATTATGTCCTTCCTTCTACTCACTTTTGGTTTTGTTGGCGATAATTTTTCTAGTTCCATTAAGTGGAAGGTTAGATTGACTATGTGAGATTTTTCTTGTTTATTGAGAAAGACCTGTATTGCTATGAATTTCCCTTGTAAGACTGCTTTCACTGTGTCCCACTGATTTTGGGTCATTGTGTTTTCATTTTCATTTGTCTCAGTGTATCTTTTGATTTCTTCTTTGATCTCATTGTTGATCCATTCATTATTTAGTAGCATGTTTTTAACCTCCATGTGTTTCTGTGTTTTTCTTTGTTTTTCTTGTAATTGATTTCTAGTTTCATATCACTCAGTCAGGGAGGACACTTGATACAATTGCAATCTTTTTAAATTTATTGAGACTCATTTTGTAGCCTAATGTGATCTATCTTGAAAAATGTTCCATGTGCACTTGAAAAGAATGTGTATTTGTTTTAGTGAAATACTCTAAAAATACCTATTAAATCCATCTGGTCTAATGTGTCATTTAAGTCACTGTGTTCTTGTTAATTTTCTAAGATAAATCCATTGATACCAATGATGTGTTAAAGTCCCCTACAATGACTATTACTGTCAATCTCTCCCTTTTGTTCATCAATATTTGTTTTATATATTTAGGTGGTCCTATATTGGGTGTATAAAGATTTACAAGGGTTATATTCTCTTGTTGGATTGATGCTTTTTATCAACAGGAAATGTCCTTCTTTGTCTCTTATTATAGACTTTGTTTTAAAGTCCATTTTGTCTGATATCAATATTGCTACCCCAGCTTTTTTGTTTGTTTGTTTCCATTTGCATGAGATATCTTTTTTCATCCCTTTATTTGCAGTCTGTGTATGTCTTTCAATCTGAAGCAGGTCTCTTGTAGACAGTATATGTATGGGTCTTGTTTTCTTATCCATTCAGCCACCATATGTCCTTTGGTTGGACCATTTAATCCATTCACATTTCAAGTGATTATTGATAGGTATGTAGTTATTACCATTTTATCATTCATATTTATGTTCTTTTTCACCCTCTTCTTCTGAAAGAAGTCCCTTTATCATTTTTTGTAATACTGGTTTAATGAGCTCCTTCAGCTTTTTCTTGTCCAGGAAGCTCTTTATTGCTCCTTCAATTTTAAATGATAGCCTTTGTGTCCAGAATAATCTTGGTTGTAGGTCCTTGCTCTTCATCACTTTGAATATTTCCTGCAAATCCCTTCTGGCCTTGAAAGTTTGTTGAGAAATCAACTGACAGACTTATGGGAGGCTCCTTTGTAGATAACTGATTGCCTTTCTCTTGCTGCTTTTAACATGATCTCTTTGTCTTTAATTTTTGCTGTTTTAATTATGGTGTCTTGGTGTGAGCCTGTTTGGGTTCATCTTGTTTGGGACTCTGCACTTCCTGAGCTTGTGTGTCTATTTTCTTCACCAGGTTTGGGAAGTTCTGTGTCATTATTTCTTCAAATAGGCTTTCAACTCATTTTTCTCTCTCTTCTCCTTCTGGTACTCCTATGAAGCAAAAGTTGCTACAGTTGATGTTGTCCAGAGGTCTCTTAAACTATTTTCAATTTTTTAAATTATTTTTGCTGTTCTGTTTGAGTGTTTTCTGCTACCTTGTCTTCCAAATCACTGATTCAATCCTCTGCTTCCTCTAAGCTGCTATTGATTCCTTCTAATGTATTCTTTATTTCAATTATTGTATTCTTCATTTCTAACTTGTTCTTTTTTTATGGTGTCTATGCACTTTTTTACACTTACTATCTCTTTGTTGACATTCTCACTATGTTCTTTGAGCATCCTTATAACCAGTGTTTTGAACTCTATATCTGGTAGATTAGTTGCCTCCATTTCGGTTAGTTATTTTTCTGGAGTTTTATGCTGCTTTTTCATTTGGGACATGTTTCTTTGTTTCCTAATTTTGGCTGCCTCTCTGTGTTTGTTTCTATGTATTGGGTAGATCTGCTACATCTCCCAGTCTTGGAAGGGTGGCCTTATGTAGTATTTGTCCTGTGGATCCCCATGGCACAGTTTCCCTGATCACCTGAACCACATGTTCCAAGACTGTCCCTTGTGTAGGCTGTGTGTGCCATCCTATTGTAATTGAGCTTTGATTGCTATTAGCATATCAATGAGTGTGATTGACCCTCAGGCTGACTGGCTGTGAGGTTTGGTCACAATCACAGCATACCAGCTGCTGATTGGGGCCTGACTGCCTACTGAGACCACCATTTTGGTGTGCTGCTATGGGGCTAAACCAGGTATGTTTTTTCTGGGGCCTCTTTGGAGGTGGCTTTTGTGCAGGCCATGGTCAGCTGCTGCCTGTGAGCTGTCAGGAGCTATCTGGTAGGAGCTACAAAGTGGTCCTAGGTTGGTCACTGTCTCTGTTGGACCTGAAGGCACATGGGAGAGGCCACACTGCAAACCAACTCCAGCTGCTACCCGTACCGGACTTGCGGCAGCTCAGAAAATGCCCAGGGCACCCTGAAGCATACCACTGCCTGCTCATTGCCAGTAAGGCTCAGCTGCTGAAAGACCCTTGGGTGGTATGCAAGTTGGGTGAGGCAAGGGCCCTCAGTGAGTCACCAGGGTTGGGCTAGTTGTGTTCACAAAATTAATTCAGATTCATATTTGGCGCCAGTAGTGAGCCTGTGGCCACTCACCAAAAGGCACAGGGCACATTGAGGCCAGCAACCATCTGCCTGGGACCTTTGAGAGATTTTAAGAAAGACTGTAGCAAAGGCCAAGGCTGACTGCCTTCCCCAAAAGAGCCTCTGGTGGTATGCAAGTTGGGTGGTGAGAGGTGTCAGGGAGTCATCATGGAATGATTGGAGTTTACCAGGTCAATGCAAATTCAGGTTTGGCTGTGTCGGGGAGGGCTTTACACAGAAAATCTGGTACCCACCCATTAGCTATGTAGGAGGAGGGCTTAACACAGGTACAATAGCATCTGCCCCTCCAGCCCTTGCTCTGCAGCCACACAACTCAGTTTCTCCCTGTATGTGTCTGGGGCTTCCCAAGCCACCATCCCTCCTCCTAAGCCCAGGGTGAATGCCTGCAAGTGAGTGAGTCTGTGCATGGGACTTTTTAGGGAACACCTGGGTTTCCATCAGCCTTCCACCTCACCCAGGATGCTGGAATCCCCACTGATTGTCACAGCTAGATATTATGAGGTCTCCTCTTCTCAGCACTGGTGCTATGGGCTGGGGAGCTCAGTGTGGGGTGAGACCCTTTGCTCCTCAGGGGACCTCTCCAGCAGAGATATCCCTCCTGATTCTCAACTGCCATGCATGAGTGTATAGCCAGTCCATGTTGCATCTTTGCCCCTCCTACCAGTCTCAATGTGGCTTCTTTATATCCTTAGTTATAGGATTTCTGTTCAGCTACTCTTAAGATGGCTCTCCAGGTTGATTATTCTATAATTTAATTGTAATTTTGATGTGGTCAGGGGAGGAGGCAAGCACAGCCTTTACCTACTCCACCATCTTTATTGGAACTCATGATCTGGGGACCAACTGGAGGGAGGGAAATAAGCTTACATCCAATTTTTATCTTAATACCTATTTCCTATTTTCTTTGAAATTATTGTTGTTTCTTGAGTTCAAGCTATGTTATTTTATTTGTAATAAAAACTGTACATATTTTGTTAGTAAATATACTTTATTAAATATTTTTCCTTTTTCTTTAAATCAAAATTTGGAGTCATCTCATGGGCTTTGAAATGAGATCTTCCACTATTATTTCTTTCTAACTATCCTATAATTATTTTTTAAATGAGTATTTCAAAGAATGTGCAGTATCTGTTTGACAATGCAGTTTTGTACATAACTATTAAATCCAATGCATTCACTCCATATCCTTATGATTTTTCCCTCTTCTTGGTTTGCCAATTTTTGAAAGACATGTGTAGTCTCCACTATAATTGATGTCCAGTTGATTTCTACTTTTATTTCTGAGATGCTGGTTTATGTATTGCAAAGCTAAAATGAATGTATAAATGTTGGTGATTGCTGCATCTCCCGGTGAATGTTCCTTTTATCAATATGAAGTAGTCCCTATATCCCTTTTAGTATTTTTCACATAATTTCTGTTTCTCTTGATATTAACATTGTTAAGCCCTGATTTTGAGTGCCTCTTGGTGACAGTACATAACTGGTATTTTCTTTGGTTTATTCAGTTTGAGAAACTTTGTCTTTTATTAGGCATCTAAGTCATTCATATTCATTATGATTCCTGATTATGTGACCTTACTCCCCTCATTTTAAGTTCTCTACATATTATACTATTTCGATGATTCCTTGTTTTCCTTTCTTGTCTTTTACTGGAATAACCAACTTTACTTTGTTTCTTCACCCCTCATTCATGAATTTTAGACAGCTTCAGATTGAATTCGGGAGCCACAATACATTTTCCTCTGAACTTTGTAAACCTTATTCTATTTTTTTCCTAGCATGTAGTATTTTGATTAAAAGTTCAGTATTAAAGAAGTCTAGTTTGATTCTCTCTCCTTTATAATTTTTTTGCTGTGTCTAAAAGTTTGTAGGACCTTTCCTTTATCCTGGAAATTTAGAAATTCCTCAAGATATGATTTATTTTTAATAAATAGTGAGGGTCACCAATCTGAAATAAACTTTTTTGCAGATAAAAATTATTTTTGCCTATTCTCTTCCATCTTCTCTGTTTTCTCCTTCTCAGACTGATATTATATAAATATAAGATATTATGTCGTTCTTCTCCATGCCTCTTACCATGGCTTTCTTTTTTTCTTTCTCTCTGTTTGCTCTAATTCTTTGAATTCATTTTACTCATTAACTTGGTTTTTAGCAATGACCATTTTATTTTTAAATTAAATTTGGGACAGTAATTGTTTAAATTTTCTTAAAGGCTTCTCTTTTTCCTGTTTATTATTTTCTCATATCAAATTGTTCATGTCATATTGATAGACATATCTCTCAAAGTTATGAATTCATAATTAGGGTAATCTTCCCTGCTTTTTCAATTGTTTCAGAGAGGTTCACACTTATATTCAGCTACCATTTAAAGAAAGTTTAACATGTTTCACATATACTTTTAAATGCTTTATGTTAACTCATTTAATCCCAACCAATCCTGTGAGGAGTATACAGTTATGACATGTATGATTAATATTACTAACAGTTCACACACATGGAAACCAGGGCAGAGCCTAGATGCCAACCTTGGCAGTCTGGCTCCAGAAACCTGAAAGCTCCACCCCCAATAAATGCCAACATTTACTCTTTACACTCAGATGGGTGTCCTCGTTCAAGCTGCTACTTCCTCAAATATATGTCAAGGGTGTTCCAGTTACATGACTCATTTTCATACATAAGAATAAAAATATCAATAATCTATAGGGTCTGCACCCCTCCTCTCCCAGGTAGGGGATCTACAAAAGTGTTTGTGGGGGTGGTTGGCATAGCCCGGGTGTAAAGCCAGGCCAACTTCACAGGATGCATAGCTCAGAGAAGTTCAAAGCTCCAGGATCTTGTGTCTGTTCGATTCACTGCTCCAGCCTCTGATTGCTGGTGGGCAGAAATGTAACTGGCTGTTCAAAGCAGCAAGGCTATTTGAGCAAAACAGGAGACTCTCTCGAGGCCAGAGACATGGGGTGGCAAAGGTGGGTGCCAGGGGCATATGAGCAGGATATTAACATAGTCTGCTACACATGTCAGAGTCAAAAACTCCCAAAATTCCAGAACAAGAGATAGTGAATCATTTACGTAAACTGTTACACATAAACCATAGGTTCTTTTTTATCTAAAACTGAAACATTACTGAATTTTTAAAGATAGAGAATAAATTCAAAGAAGGTATACATGGTATTTTGTAGACATCCCTACCTCTTCTGCAGTGAAACCATATGTGCCCCCCATCATCCTTCACCTATACTCACCTTGATGCCATCTGCTTCCTGCTTCTATAAATTCTTGCAACCTGGCCTGTCAAGTCTGTCCTGGGTTTTTCAGCTCTGTTGAATATTTTATCTTAAACTTACTTTCCTTTTGTTATGTAACAGAATTTTTGTACAGAGAGAAAAAGAATCCCTGAGTTAAAATCACCACTTTGAAAATGGGTCATCTTATATTTCTGGCAGATTTTGTATTACATATTTTTAAATAAATTATCGTATTTGTTGAATCAGAAAAAGAAAGTGTTGGAAAGATTTTTTTAAGGCAAAGTCACTTCAACTCTTGAAATTTTGGTGAATTCACTTCTATTTTAAAAGGTAAGCAGCAGGCCTGTTGGTGACAGCTCTTAATAATAAGTTATTGTATATTTTTAAAAATCCTCCACATTTTATTTTTTTTGGCTCAAAGACGGTACATGAAAGGAAAATATATTTCATTGCAGATCGGGAGCAACATATCTAGAGAGTAAGCTTAGCTTAAATGATATTCAAAGTCGTCCCTTTGTAGTTATATATTTATTTTAAGGGTATTTTAGAAAATTTATGTTTTCATGACATTTGAATTTAATTACAATTGCATAAGCTACATTAATTAGAAGTTGGCATATGAGCAGAGAATTTAGTGAACAGTATGTGCTGGGTATTGTACTCATTGGGGACAGCCAAGTTCAAAGTCAAATAAAGGACTGTTTACCTGAAAAATAGGAAGAGGCCGGTGTGCAGAGAGTGAAGGGAAACAGAGGGTGACAGAGGACTATGTGTCAGGCAGAGAGAGCCTTGGAAGTGACGGTAGTGAGTTTGGACTTAATTTGGAGAGATTACCAACTCCACTAAGACTCAAGAACAGGGTGACACTGGTGAGTGTCCAGGTGCCAAGGCTGAGTTTCTCAGGCAAAGAATGGACACAGAGAGATTATTCAATACTGGAGCATCATCTTGCTAGTTGGAAATGGATTTATCATGGAGGAAGCCGGGTTTGATGCCACCATCGTGTGCAGCAGCATTAGCTGGCAGCCTGAGGGTGGTGGGCTACGTGCTCTAGGCTACAGGTTGGGTTTGGATCTTTTCCATGTGTCTCCCTTTCCAGGACTAGTGTCTCCCTAGAGCCTGTCCTTTCATAGTATCTTAGTCATCCCGAGCTGCTCTAACCAAAATACCACAGACTATGTGGCTTAAACAACAGACATTTATTCTCACAGTTATGGAGGCTGGGATCAAGACCAAGTCACAGATTCAATATCTGGTGAGGGCCCTGTTCTTCACTCATAGACAGCTGTCTTCTTACTGTGTCCTCACATGGTGGAAGGGGTGAGGGAGTTTTGTGGAGTCTCTTTCATAAGGCCACATTTCTGAGGACCCCACACTTGTGACCTAAGCACCTCCCAAAAGCTCCGCTTCTGTATTGAGAGTAAGGAATTCATCTGGATTTGGGGGAGACACAAGCATTCAGTCTATAGCACATGGGAAACGGCAAGAGTGTGTTATGTATTTTGATGCAATGTTATTTGGTTCAGAGTCATCATTGTTATATCCTCATTGTGAATATAGTTTCTTATCAATATAAAATCATATCATTCAATGCTTTCTGCCTTCAAGTCTACTTTGCCCAATGTTAATATCACCACCTTGCTCTCCTATTAGTACATGAACCTGATTCATCTTTGCTAATCCCTTTATTATTTTTCCTTCCTGGGTTAATTACTTCTTACATAATTTTTAAAAATAAGACATAGTTTAATTTAGCATTTTAATCTCAACTAAAAGTATTTGTCTTTTAGTAAGGTACTGAAAGGCATTTTTATTTATTATCAAAACTAATATATTTGTTATTTTGACTGCTAGAGTGGTTCTTTTTTTCTTTTATTTTATGGTTATATTTTTATTGTTCTTTTTCTTCTCCTTATGTTTTGAAAGCTGCAATCTATCTTTATTTTCTTTATGATTACCATGAAAATTTAAACATATGAACTCATCTTTTTCTAATTATAAAATGTCAACTATCAAACAAATTTATTAAATTATCTTTGAGTAAGATACTAAATTTCAACATGTTGTTACTTCCTCTCCACTTGGCTACTTTCCAGTTTCAATTGATGTAGGTGGGGGTTTTAGACTTAGCTTCCCTTCACCCCATAGTATACATTTTATAATTTAGCTTTAGAATAATGGTTCTCATCAGGGGAAGCGGGTGATTTGGACCTCCAGGGAACACTTAGCAATGCCTGGAGACAGTTGTGATTGAGTTGGAGGGTAACATTGCTCCTGGGATCCAATAGGTAGAGGCCAGAGAAGTTGCTCAACATTCTACAGTGCTCAGGACAGAGCCCACAACAAAAAATTATTTAGCCCCAAATCCCAATAATGTTGAGTTTGAGAAAGTGTGCTCTAGAGATTTTGTTGCTGTTATGGTAGTTATAAGTTAACATTACTGATCATATTTAAATTATTTTTAGTGCCAGTACTTTTATACCCTCATTGTTAATTTTTTTTCATTGCTATTTATGCCTTGACTGGCTAGAAAATGTTTAAGTAACATTTTTTCAAGTAGACTCTGTAAAGAAGAACTATGCTTCCCCAAGTTCCAGTGTTAGAGCCCATCTTCCCAGTATCCTCACAAAAAAACTCACCAGAGAAAATGAGGCTGTTTAGTCCTTTCCACTCCTCTGAGAAGGGATATTTTTCTGGTAGGCATGTTTTCCATACGTTTGCACATTTTACACCTCCATTTATTGATTTCTTGTTTTTACTTGCCCATTTTTCTATTTCTGTTCTCTCTTATGCAATTATATTCTTTATCATAGTAACCCTTTGTCTAACACATGTAGCATAAAAATTAAATCTATGATATTCAGAATATCATTTATACCTTAATCAGATTTCAGATATTTTTATATACAGAAAGTTTACATTTTCCTTTTTAAAAAATTTACTCCATAATCTCTTCATTCACTTTTTTTTTCCAGAAAGCCCTTCTCCATCCTGAGATCAGATATTTTCCTAATTGTCTCAAATTACATTTTTACAAGTAATAATTTTAACCCAACAAGATTTATTTTGGAGCATGTTATAAATAATCTCAAATAGTTAAGCAGTTCTCACAATATAGTTTATTAAATAGTCCATCTTTTCCCCTCTAATCTGAAGGACCAGTTTCTGGAGTTTGTTGTTTGTTTCACTTAATCTAACTTTTGTTGCACTAACCTCTGTGTTTTAATTATTTTGACTATATAATATACTTTCATACCTGCCAGTCTTCTGTCATTACAATTACTTTTAACGACCATCCTTTTAACTTTCTCAACCCATTTATTCTTTCAGAAGAATTCTAGACTAATTTTATCCAATTTCAAAAAATATCCCCCGGGAATTTTGATTGGAATTTCATTAAACTTCCAAATGTGTGAAGAACTGACATTTTTGCAATACTGGATATCTCTGATCCATCTCCCATTTCTCTTTTATTCCATTTTTTCTATATCTTCATCATTTTTTCAACTTCTAGGATTTCTCAAATTTACCTTTTCCTTCACTACTAATCCAATTTTCTACATTCTTCCAGCACAGAGGTTTGAATTTAATATACCCTGTTTCTGCTCTTTATGCAATCTTTACTGATATCAAAGCACTTCCTTTGGGGGAATTGTCAGCTCTACTTTCATGAATCTGGTTGGGAATTAGAAATACACTCATTTTTCTCTTATCCCTTGCTGTGTATCTACTATATTGGTGGAAAGCATCAGTCTTAAGAATGAACAGCCCAACCTTCTGGTGGGGGAGGAGGTGTGGGGGAGTCTGCTCCTCCTCACAGAAGCAGGTGTGTTTTAACCCTTGCTTGCTCCCAAGAGATGACTCCCTGAGAGACTGCTGTGCACATACTTCAGGCCCCGGGGAAAGAAGGAGTGAAAGCTGGTTTGAGCCCACCTGTTCAGATCCCCAGGGGAAAGTGTCCAAGCCTGAGGCCTGGTCCTTCAGCTGGCCTCTTGCTCCCTGTGCTACACAGCCATGAATTAGCCCCAGCAGGGTCTCCGCTGCTCCCAGCCACACCGCCATCATTACAAGCCTGCAGCCTTCTCCTCCCGGCAGAGACATCTGTGTCCGTTGTAGCCTGGAGTCAGCACTGTTGTGGGCAACTGCTACTGGGTGGCATTGTTGGTATTAAACAACATCTCCCAGTGTCTGGCCCCTGAGTCGTCGCTGCCCAGCCCCTCCATACTGAATTTGCAAGAAATGCCAAGAAGCTCCTGGCACACTTCCTATTTTAAAGCCTTTGTGTAGATTTCACTTTTTAAATCCCTTTTGGTCATTTCCAAAGGAGTTGGGAGGGTAAGATTTTGATATCTGTGTCTAGCACACTCACTGGACACTTAAGAAGGACGGGGGCGGTCAAGGAAATGTTGAGCTTTATGTCTTAGGTTGTTAACAATGAGAATGTTTTCATTTTTCTCATTTTCATACTTTTGGATTAATAATGAATAGAAGGATTTTCAATAATATTCAAAATAATTCATAAAATATAACATTTGTCCTAATGTGAGGTTTTACCAAAATAACCCCCAGAAAGGAATGAATTGCCTTAAGGTGAAGTCTTCATAAAGCCTCTTATAATATTAAGTGTTTTCACTCTTACTGTATTTGAAAAATAAATTTCTACTTGGGAAAAGCATAATTGCTTTAAACAGCCTTAATCGGTACTAATTTTGGATGCTTATAGAAATGACCTAATGAAACAGTGGAAAAATGAGGCATAGAAACTTAACAAAGATATAGTCACTATTGCTTAGGATATGTATGGCCTTGCGCTTCAGGCAGGGGAGTGTATCATTGTAAACAAGCCAATGAATTTTAAAAGCAAGACACTAAGATAGGAAACTGTGACCTATAGGATAAATGAAAAGAAGAAAGCAGTTTGATGTTACATAAATAAGAATTTGGGACTTAGAATGAAAACTCCAGCACTGACGTCATATGTGGATTCAGAAAGTGCTACCGTATATGTCAGATCACCGCAATGGAAGTAAAGATGTTAGGTGCCCTGCTGTGACACCTCTGTGTGATGATTCAGAAAGCCGCTTGTAGGCATCCAAGGCACCGAGAAAAATTTGGATAAAATAGTGTCAAGAACTGTGACAGTGAAAAAACAATGGTTTTAAATTAACACTATGTATGTGTGATTTTAGATGTGAGTAAACAAATAACCTAAATAACCTAATTACCATAAGGAAATATTTGACTGGTTCATCCATAGTCCTAAAGGCTTTTAAATTCACACTGCCTATGAAACTTTTCTTGGATATTCTTGAGAAAATGTTTGAGCTCACTTTATTTAGACAGATTCAGTATAAACACTGTAATAAAACCTAACATATTGTAAGAAAAAAGTGGACCTTTCATTTAATTTACACCCCATTTCTGTTTATAACCTTTTAAAATACCAAGGTTATAAACAATATACTATATTTGGCTTTATGTTATCCTCCTCTTGATTATTAGCAAGTTGCAATGTTTCTAATGGAGTGCTTTTATTATTTTAATTTCAGTTAAGTAGTGTGAAAAATAATGGTTGTTTGGTACATTTTTTTGGTGCTATCAAAAAAAATTGCTTATGGTGAAGTTGTTAGAAATCCTCAAACTGAAAGATGAAAGATCCCCTGCATTTACCAACCACCAGGATTCAAGAGATCAAAAATAAATACATAGAGATATTTTGCCTCTTAAATCCATATACTTGGTGCAGCAGATTTGACTTTCACATTAAGTCAAAGTGTGTAAACTTAGAAATGTCCTGGTTTAGAAAGTATACAAGCAAAAAAAGCACACATTTTTCTGACTTCTCTCCATAGACTGTCCCTGCTTAACTTCAGGCAACCCCAAACCTTGAGAAAAAGCATTTTCTTGTTGGGTTCCAGCAAGGGCTCTGCTCATTTCAAAACAGCTATCTGACACTGAACTTTCTTAAATGCTTGAATTTCGTGACCCAGTATCCATTCCACAACTCCCCTCCAGGCCATGTCAGTTTCTAGCAACTGTTTTTATCATTCATCCCAGACATGTTTAAACTTACTACTTTTTCCCAGGGTTTTGTTGCTGTTGTTCTCTCCTGTTTCTTACATCTTATTCTTCCTCTCCGGGGCTCAATTTTCTTCTTTCTTTAAATCACAACTCTGATACTTTCCAGCCATGTGATTTAAACTTTCCTTTAGACTATTTTCTCACTTTTAAAATGGGTTAGTAGCAGATCCCTCAAAGAGCTGTTATGAGAACCTGATTAAAAATATGAAGTATGCAACCTATTAAATGTGCTTCAGGACAAAAAAAGCTTAAACACAAAGTAAACACAGAAACCTGTCTTATTTACCTTGTTTATTCTTTACATTCCCAGCATTTGACAAGGCATCTTTAATAGTAGGCACTCATTAAATCTTTGTTAAATAAATAAATGAACAAAAAAAAAAACTTTGTTAATTTATCAAATGGGTAAATAGTCAAACTTTTGCAAGTTTAGCAGTGTGCCATATATACAAACATTAAAAAGAAAAAATTATTATTGTAATTAAGTTGAATATAATGTGTTTCATTACTGTTAGTCATTCCCATTGTGAGTGTCACAGCATTTTCTTAGCCAGACATTTTTCTGCAAAAGTGTTACATCCAAAATGAAGGCAGAACTTGCATAAGTAGTATTTTGGTACTAAACACTAGATTTATTAGGATGAACTATTTTCATAACGCTTTCTAAAACACAATTAGGTAGAGAATACAATCTTACCTCCCTTCAGCTATAGGGTTTTAGCAATGCAATTAGAGCCAAGTTTATGTAAACGTGTCTATTTCTTGGTTCTCAGATAAATCATTCATATTAAGTAGATGATTTGTTTTCAACTTGACATTGACACTGAATGACTGAAATATACCAAAATAAATTACTTAATTAAAATACGCTCTTTGGTGAATGAATCTGCAATAACTAATAGAAAAGGCTGAAGCTGTCCAAAGAGAACATTTGAATTCTCAAACACATGGCCCCACGCAGGTGATGCCTTAGCGCATTGACAGGGAATAGGAGCTTGCAAATGAAACTACTTTTCTGTAAGTTTAAATGTGTATTGTATGGGAATGGTGTTTTCCAACACCATCCTCATTTCTCATTAGCACTTCACCTGCTGCAAGTCCTGGAAGACAATTGTATTCATTAACAGAGACACTTTCAGTGACTCCAAAATCATGTTAATGTCCTATCTGAAGAATTCAGAGCAATATGTGATGAGCTGCATACAAACTCTTTCAGCCTTTGTAACTTTCCTGAAGAAATTATTGTTATAGCTAACTATAACTGTTTTGGTATAAGTCTTAGAGAAAGGTCTCTCTTGAAACTATGTTGACACTTAGAAAAATTTTGAAATACAAATGTTATGTAGCATACATCTAGGTAGCTAATTTGGGATGAAATATATTGCAGAAGTGGTTGGCTCATTCATTCCACTAAAGTACGTAATAGATGCTAATTTTTAAAATATTTTTACCTAGCTAGGTTGACCCTAGAAATAAGAGTGTCATCCATGTTAAATTGCAAGATTATAATTCCCTCTACCAAGCAGAAGTATTTCAAATTGTGTCTTATTTAATTTGGCAAATATTTTTAGAGCGACTTCTTGCTCTGAGAATACAAAGCTGAGTAAGTAATAGTTTGTAACTTCAATGAATTTTCAGGCTAGAGGATAATGCTATCATAGAAACATTTGTTATGAGCTCTAGAAATGTAGATAAGGGAATAATTAATTCTCCTTAGTGACCAGAGATCAATAGAGGGAGAAATTGAAAGTTGAGCTGAGAACATTGGGGGAATGAATGGGAGTGTGTCAAAGGCCATTCTGAAATGAACAGCATGGTCAGAGCTAATGAGCCATTAAGGAATATGACACACACAGCCCAGCGTGGCCAAAGGGTGATGTTGACAGTGTCAGAAGCAGCCTGAAAGATAGCTAGTCCAGAACAGGAGCTTTTAAGAACTCTGTTAGTACAGGTGGGTAACAACTACCCAGATTTTACATATTGCTTCTGCCAAATTGGAGTATGTTAAAGAATGCCTCCTCTTCCTTCACCAATGTTTTTCTGAATGCCGTATCATGTACCAGCCATATTCTAGGCCGTGGGCATACAACAGACTCCCTGATTTCATGGAGTTTACATTCCAACTGGGTAACACAGATAATAACCAAAAGAACAATCGATTTTTTTTTAAATATCAAAAAATAGTAAATACTATGTGGAGTACTAAAGCAGGGTAATCTGATAGAGGGTAATTAGGTGGTACAATTAGAAAGGATGATCAGGGAAGGCCTCTCCATTTAAGCTGAGGCCTGAATCACACAAAAAGAGCCAACAAGCAAAGGTCTGAGGAGAGAGCATTCCAGGCAGAAGTGCAAGGGTCCTGAGGTAAAAACAAATTCCATGTGTTTGAGGAATAGAAAGAAGGCCAGTGTGGCTGGAGCCACACATGACAATGTGTATTGCCACAGTATAGAATTAACCCCTGGTTGTTTGCAGGATGTAAAAGAATTTACGAGACTCTATAAGAGTATCCAGAGAAAAGATTTATTGAAAGTCAAAAAGGGAGAGAGAGTTCTGTTTGGAATAGGCAGAAGTTTTGCCAGGACTGTCTGATGAAGACTGCTGCAGAGACAAAGGGGTTAGAGAGAGATACTGGCAAATGGATTTAGCTAGGGCAGAGTCCAATGAATGGCAGCTGTGCCAATGAGAAGGAGTGCTGAGGTTCTATATTTTTCCATGCAGGATGTAGGGGACTTGTCAGCTTGCAGAGGGGCTGCCATTACAATTGTCTTCTCCTGGGAACTGTCCTGTTTCTATCTATGATGATGTCAGCTTGCAGGGGGTTGCTGTTGAGATTGGCAACTGTTTTGTTCCCATCTATGGTGGGTGTTTGTTAGCTTGCAGGGGGCTGCCATTGCGATTGGGAACTGTTCTGTTCCTACCTATGATGGATGTAAGGTGCTTGTCAGCCTGCAGGTTCAGTGCTAGCCAGGGGAGTCAGAACCAAGTGGTTAATGTTTAAGCTCGCTCCTATTACCCCACAAGCTCACTCCTGTTAACTCTTTGCCTGTTCCATCCTGCCAGCTCACAAGCCAAGTCCTGTTACCTCTTTGTTTCATCATGTATTAGATAGCTACTAGCGCATAATAAACCCACCCCAAAACTTATATGCTTAACACAACAATGATATTTTTGGCTAAGTATTCTTCATTTCAATAATTCAGGCTGAACTCAGCTAGGTGATTCCCTCATACATCTGTGGATAGCTATGTATTATGTAGGCATCTTTGCTGATCTTAGCCAGGACCCCTAATATGTCTGGGGCCTCATTTGGGACATTTGAGCTGACAACTTTGTTGCTTGTGGTCTCTCATCTCCCAGAAGGCTAACCCAGCTTGGTGACTGCATAGGGTCCCAGTGAGTGCAGAGACTGCCATGACTCATGAGGCCTCAGAACTGGCACATTATCCCTCTGCCAAATTCCATTGCAAAACAAATATCAAAGCAAGTCAAAAGTCTAGCCCAGATTCAAGAGGAGGGGAAACAGGCTTTACCGGTTGATAAAAAGAGCCCAAAAAATCACACTGAAAGGGAGTGAAGCATATACTTCACAGAAGTGAAGTATTGTGGTCATATTTACACAGTGCACAATAAAATTGAAGAGACTAGCCAGAGACCAATCTTGAGGAGCTTGGTAATTTTTGCTGCTTAACTAATGACTAGATGAGAAATGAGTCAGTAAAGGGTGGGTCTTTTTTATATGACCATAAAAGAACTATGGTAGCCAGGAGGAAATAAAAGCTTTAAAGATGATCATTATACACTTGTAGAGCTGGAAGAGACTTGGTTGGTCCAAATACAATCTTCTCATCCTTACTGAGTTCCAGAGAGCTAAACACAAGAGCTGAAGTTTAAAAGCAGGTCTCCTAATTTCCACCCAGGAGTCATTCCACCCAACATGCTGTCTGCTTGGTCACTTATTAGGTTGAGAATGCAAAAGCAGATATCTAAAGATTGAGCATTTCCCCTGGGCATGGTGGCTGGAGGTTTGATTGCTATCGCAAGGTAGAAAACATTGGTGATAATAAACAAGCATGATACTATTTCCTTTCTATGGAAATTTTATTATTTGATATCACCAACCATTTAAAAGAGTTAATGAAAATAATAATATGATAATTGCTAAAATGGCTGAGAACTTGCCTTATTCATCTTAGCTTGACCTCTGAAATGCCAAAAATAAATGTTGCCAGTCCATGCATATGCAATTATTCAAACTATATCTTCTCCTATTGAAACACAATCTCAAAATTGGTCCGTTCTGTCACTGCATAATAATTTTCTTGAGGTCAGGGACTACATCTCATTCATCTTCATGTAGCCAGTTGGTCACACAGCACCTTGCACCAAGTAGTCCAGCAGAAAATATTTGTGGAATGAATAAGTGAATGAATGAAATCTTCTTTGAGGATAGAGGGGATAAAAAGAAACAGCCATCATAAAGATTCAACAACCAGAGTAGCTTGAGGCCATTAAATGCAGGGTAAATATCCTCTGAGAAACTCTAATTTCATCACTGTGTATTAACTGAGCACCTTAATGAAAACACTCTGCCTTTAATAAAAAGGGTTAACAAATCAACAAACAAAAGAGAAACAAACTCATAAATACAGAGAACATTTTGATAGTTGTGAGATGGGAGGGGCAGGGGAGAGGGTGGGTGAAAAAGGGAAAGGGATTAAGTACAAATTGGTAGTTACAAAGTAGTCATGGGGATGTAAACTATAGCATATGAAATGATAAAAAATGAACCGACACTTTAAGAGAACTGATCCGGGAGCTGGGATGTTTGTGGATGGAGTTGGGCTTCCTGTTACTCTCTAGTCTTCACTTCCTGTTAAAACTCTATGGTTCTAAGTTCCTGCAGGGGAATATATATATATATATATATGGCAACCATCTTAGAAGGGGAGCTCAATGCTGCACGTGGGCGGCCACCCGCAGGTGTACGTTCTCACACTGTTCTGGTGATTTTGCTTTTTCCTTTTCCCGACTAAACCCTCTTTTTAGCAGGCTACCTGGAAAATTATTTTGTCCAGTCAACAGAAATATAGTCAATAATATTGTAATAACTACTATGCATGGTGTCAAATGGGTACTAGATTTATCAGGGTGATCACTTTGTAAGGTATATAAATGTCTAATCACTATGTTGTTCACCTGAAACTAATATAATATTGCATGTCAACTGTAACTGAAAAATAAAAAAATTATGAAAAATAAATAAATAAAAAGTTAATTTCTACTCTGCAATCTAGTAGATTTTGGAAAGATTTCTATTGAAAACACCTACTGTTTAATTCATTTAGTGCTAAATAGGTAAGTTTCAGTTCCTAGAAAATTCACTTACATGGAATAATTTCTTTCCTGATAATTCCTGATAAATATTACATAAATATATCATGTGTATGCATTTCTTAAAGAGCTTAAACGTATATAACCTGATTGTTATCCTATCAGAAGGAATGAAAGGCCGAGTGGTGTCATCACCATTTAACTGATACTGTAAGTGGCTGGTCTTCCAAGGTGACCCAGAAAGCAAATGACTGAATATAAAAGTGGGTGATTTATCATTTCATTCTGGGGGAATGTAAAACAGTTCTTGGCTTTTAGGATGCACATTGAGCCATTAAAGTGCACAATGACAATGATGGATGTGCCTTCATTATGTGATTTATAATGAATAGATCAGAACTTGGACAAGAACCCACATCTTATGACCCTGGTAGAGTCTCTTTTCAGGAAGCATGACCTCCATAGATGACCCTGAAAGGAATCTAGACTGGAGTGAAATAAGAGGCTATGAGTTTTACAAGATGTAAAACAATGGCTCCAGACCTGATTTTATAGATTTAGCAATATCTCTAGAGAATAATTCTCTTTCTCTTTCCCTGCTTCTATAATTGGTATATACTCCATGTTTTTTTTAGTATGTGCCCACAGCAGACCTAATTAAACAAAGGGACCCAGATAAATAAATAAAAGACATTCCATTCAGGTAGTATAACTTGATTGCTTTACTCTGCAGCCTCTGTTTTGAGAATTATCTATTTTGGTTACAAGCATGTCATTTCATCAAACATTCTTTACAAAGCAGATGACACTGAAAGACAGCCTCTCCTTTTTCAGGTTCAGAGACTAGATGTTATAGACTTAAAAACTCAGAAGTCAGCTCTCTAATCTGGCCCAGTCATTCTGCCAGGCCCAAATTCTGAAATCAGTGTGGGAACAATCATAGAGTGACAACAACCTCAAAGGCAAGGAAACAGGGTCTTCTGATTTCTTGTAATTTTTCAAGAAATAGATCCTTGACCATCACTCTTATCTTTTGAGAGCCAGTAATGACCCGCTCATTAAGAACCGTTTAACACTTTCTAAAATACTATACTTCCAAACCCAGGAGGTCATTTGACCCAGGTATCAATCCTGTGAAGTCAGCAGGACAAATATTAACATCTTTAGTAAATAAAGTGAGGCACAGAGTGTTCAAGCAATTAACTCAAAGATGAATTGAAAACCTAGGCGTTACCAGAAGAGAAAAAAAAATCGCCTGATCTAATCCCTGATTGGGAAAATTTCCACCCCTTTATGCAGTTTCTCTTCAAGAATATGAGAAAAGAGGTGCAATCATAATAGAGCAATAGGCTAAGTGTAGAATGTTGCCAATATTTTAGCTATAGCCACCAAATCTGCCCCCCAAAATTCCCATTAATCTAGGGCATGGAACAGACACAACCTTATGTCTGGAACTTTAAAACTGTCAGATTTTTATGTTCCAAACTCAAGTCTGTATCCCTCTCCTTTCAGACTCTTCCCAAAAGTATGAACTTTATTTTCCAAAAGGAGAATTTGGGTCACTTATTCTACTCAAAGTGACTTCCTCTCTGAATTCACCGTCAAGACAAATGTCCACCAGAAATGTAAAGTGAGGCATGTAGGTGATCTTAAACTTTCTAGTTGGCACATTTTAAAAAAGTAAGACAAAACAATTAAGATTAATTTTAATAATAGATTTTATTTAACCCAATATATCTGAAACATTATCATTTCAACATGTACTCAATATTCTAAAATATGTTCATGAGATATTTACATTCTTATTTTCATTCTTAGTCTTCAAAGTCTAATGTGTATTTTGTACTCACAGCAAACATGAATTTGGACTAGCACATTTCAAGTGCCCCAAAGCCACATGTGATGTGGCCAGTGGCTGACAGCACAGCTTGAACAATGTTATTGACCCTTCTGCCCAGTGCCATTCACGCCAATAGAACAAGACTGAGTTCAGTAAAGCAGAGCAGAAACTTTATTCTTTGATCAAAGAATGGAGAAGGGTGAGCTCACACTGTAACAGCACCTTCTCCCTTACTGGGAAGGAGCCTTTTGTATTTATAGGCTGTGGCATGGAGTGATTAAATTATTTATGCATAGTTATTCTTCTGTTGCACTAGGCCATTTTTGCACACAGTCCTTTTTGCACACAATGCCCCATCACCATCTTGGTTTTTGTGCTTGGTGCTTTGGTCTTTGCAGTGGGAAATCCTTTTCAGTTCCTGGAAGCAAGCATAGCTTGTAACATAGTTTAGGTGCTGAGAAACGTTAGGGTCTTTTGGATGATAGCCCGGTGACAAGAGCATTCATGAGCTATTCCTCAGATTTTATAAAACCTCCTCTTCAGGGATGTGCCCACCTTTCCACTCCCACCCCTGCCACTTCTGACCTCCAACACCAGAAGGGACCACAGAAACACCTCATATTGTTGTTTCCAAGGAGATCATTGGCAACACTAAACCCAAGCAGGGAGCAATAGGCATTAGACCTTGCAGTGGCTTCTTCAGACGGAAAGCAGAGAGAAGCTGGCAAGCAAAGCAAACGGGTCACTATCCCTTCTCACCAACCTGGTTCCCAACCTGTTTGCATCCAGGAGAGGGGAGAGGCCTCCAGAGTTACTTTCTGGTCACTGCTTGTTGATTCACCCAACAATGGACCATAATTTATAAGGTTTCTCTCTGCTAATGGCAGGCTGACATTAACATTGATGCTGACAGACTGAAACATAAAAGGGTGGATGTTTGTTATATCAGCCCATTGAAAAATCCAGGTCCAAACCCATTTACAGAACATTTACTAATAGATAAATGAGACACAAATCATGTGTACCTGACTGTAAATGAATAGCTCGAATGCACAAGGTAAACTCTGAAAATTCCATTTTTCAACCAAGAGAGCAGTGACTAATGACTCGCTTTTGTTTAGACCAAAACCTAAGTGCTTCTTTCCAGTAAGAAATAGACCTGAACCTCTACATCCACCCCAAAGAGGCTGAATTACTCTGATTGTTAACATATGTTGCCAAACAAATATGCAGGTGACCAAAAACCAAGCAATTTTAGCCATTTAAACTCTGTCTTAAAATAGCACCTCACTAGATAAATGGACCTCCCATTTAGCAATTTCCAGGATTTCAAATCTGCTCTGGTTTCCTTCCTGTCTAGCTTTTCATTTTGTATTTCATCCAGCACCAACATGTCAATGTCAAGGGAAAACCCAAGTCTGAAAATGATGCCAGGACATTGAGATTCAAACCTAGAGAACAAGTGGACACAGATTTCCAAATCTACAGTTAGTGAAATACTTCATTGCCAGGCATTGTTTACCATCCATGTAGGGGCCATGTTGGTTTGGCAGTTATGGCCTCAAAGTTATGCTCTCAGTTATGCTCTGAATAAGTTACAGTATTACCCTGGGTGTTACCAAGCTGAGGAAGAGCAGGTTTATGTGCAGTAAAATGCAGCATGGTTTTTGGCTTTTCTGTACAGGTGCATTTATTTGTTTGTTTGTTTTCCACTTTTGTTGCGCATTAAACCAGATGAACTTGTTGTTGCTATTGAGTGATTTTAAAAATAGCATTTTCAGTAAGGGATATTGATTTATTGTATAGGTTTTTATTAATATCTTTTCTAATTTTCCAGTTTCTGCTGGTCAGTAGTCTCAAAAATTAAATTTTCACATGTTGCCTTTGCCACTAATGTTATCAGACATTTTTAAAATGTTCACTAAACGAAGTGTGACTTCTGTCATGCTTTTGTATCTAATGTTCTTTTGTGCTGGCAAGTTTATTCTCTTAGGATATGCTGATTGTCAGATTGCAGCATGAGATTTAGACTAGGCATAAGGAAGGACTTTCTTACAACAGAAGTTATTGAATGCTGCAAAAGCTTCTCAAACCCTTTCTGAAGTAAGCCAGGAAATCAGCAATGGGACCACTTTATTCAAGTGTCCTTGAAAAGTCAGTGTGGCCCTCCCTGTGTATCCCCGTAATCAGGAATGTCAGCCTGATAACCGAGACGCCAGGCCCTATGAATCCTGGAGGCCCTCCAAGAGGAATTCCTAACATGATGTTGACAGAAATGCCCGACTCTCAAAATGTGGTGTTGTGATGATGGTGACGGTGTCTGTGAATGTGCTGGTTGAAACATGGTGGGTGGGGCTGGAGAAAGAGGTTGAATAAAAAAGTGAAGGAAGGAAAAGAAGATGGAAATTAGCTTTTTCAGATTCCAGAAAAGCACAACAAATGTTGGTCTTAGCAAATATTTACTGAAGTAAACTTTGAGCTTTGTTGACTGTTGATCTTTTTCTGAGCTGAGGGAATCCCCACCAGGCAGATCCTCTTGGGGAAACTCCTGCTCTCCACAGGAGGCTCTGCTCAGCGGAAATGCTGTCCTTGAAGCTGAAGCAGAGGCCCTGAAAGCCCCTTGGCAATATCAGCTGCCTTTTTTCTTACCCTTCCCTTGTCTCCAACCTTCCCTCCACACACATACTCCAAAGAGAAGGTAGCTCCCTGAGCCTCAAACAGGCTGGAATATCAGGGCAGAGATTCTAGTCATGAAAGTGTCCATCCTTCCTCACACAACAGGCTTGTGGTATCTATTAGGTGAATAAATCAGAAAAAGGAAAACCAAAAATTGGGATAAAGCTGGAGGTGGTTGAGTATAAATTGACTTCAGGGCGTGTGGTAGGGCATGAGGCTTCCTACGCCCTAATTGCCTCACTCTCCTGTGGGTTCACCCCACTGCCAGTCAGTCTACCACCTCAGTGTGAATTCATGCCTGGCTGGGCATACCTGCCAAGTGTGCACAGTGGGCAAGATAGCTAGGGATTCCCTGAATACCAAAGTGATGTGCATTGCACAGATTAACCATTTTTCACCTTTAATAACTCCATCATTACTGCTGACAGCAGGTTTCTGCCTCTCCATCTGGGAGCAAGAGCCACACAGAGGTTAAGAACTCAGCCTTTGAAGTCAGGCTGCCTGGGCTCCACTCCTAAACCTGATCCTCTTTAAGGCTCCCTGCTCAGCTGTCACATGGGAATCCCCAAAAGTACTAAAGTACTTCAAAAAGTTGCTAATGCACCATGAACACCCAGCACCACTTGTGGACAAGCTGTCCTGCTCAATAAATATTAGCTACCATCCCCACAGTCCCTGCCCCTTTTTTTACTACTGTCACACATTTCTGTTGTTGCTTCCATCTGGATTGTTACTGACCCAAAGTTAGGTTGATGTCAGCAAAAGAACGCTATGACTGCAGAGCAATTTATCCAAGTTATTCAAGTGTTTTAAAATTATATAGTGTGCCTGTGTGTCTACACACACACATAAACATGCATGTTTGTACTTATGTATTAGCTTCTCTGTGTTTCAATCGCTTTACAAGTGTATATATAGGTGAAATATCATTTCAGCAAGGCCTTGTACAATTTTCTTCAGATACCAGGCTTGAAAACAGACTCTACCGGTTTACTTCCTCTCCCTCTTTCCCTTCCTTACTCTACTACCAGAGCCTTCCAGAGCCACCTTCAAATAAACTACCTGCTCTGGAATCCTGTGTCAGGGTCTGATTCTTAGGGGGAACTAGAGTACTGGCAACTTAGCATCCTTACTCAGGATTCGGGTTGTTGATACCTTAGATGTAGGAAACCTGCGATCTTACAAGAGAGGTAGAATCATAAAATAGCATCAACTTGTGCTGATCATTAAAGGAACAATAGCCCCTGTCTCCGTATGTCTGATATTGTGATGTGTGATATTGTGTTTGTAATGTGTGATATGTGATGCAACAGCAAGGTTCTAAGAATTCAATACAGGAGGAGATTTTCTGTTACATAAATAATTCTCAGGTTCCGTGTAGTCTAGTCTTAGCCAGTCCTGCATTCCCGGTCCAACAGCCAAAGTAATTAAAGTTAATTCAAGTATTTCCTGACCTCTTTTAAAGAATGCTAATGGGAGCCTGTCTTAGGGTCTATTTTTCTCTTTCCCCCATTTTCTCCAGCTGTTTGAGTGTCACATTCACTCTTTTTGCCCTGACATCTCCCAGCTACCCGAACAACCCTGCCCAAAACTCTTGTTTTCTCTCTCAACAAACTCTTTCCCCAGCTATCTCTTAATTGATTGAATAAACTTGGCCTCTCCACATACATTCGTTTTCTGTAAGCTTTCAAAGTGTGTGTAATAAAGAAGAGCTTGGGAGCTGACTTGACTGTTCGCCAGTAGAAGGTGGTGACATGAACAGGGAGAAATATGAATGTTTACACACGAATAATGTTTGCCCCTGTTAAATTTCCTCCCTGTAACATCCTTGTGGACTCTGCAAATAGAGGTCCTATACTCATTCAGGTTATCCAGTTGGCCTGTCTCTCTTTTCCTTTTCTCACTGGAGTGGGCATATTTTTTTGCAATTTCCTGTTGGCTTGCCTGGCTGATTCTGGCTGTATCCATTAGTGCCCCTCTTGGCAAACTTGGATTTGAAAAATTGGTAACTAAGTATTCATTTATTAGAGGTGTTTTTCTTTCACTAGCAGCTGCCATCTGTTCCTCTCCATATCAACATAACCCCCTCTATCCCTCCAACATCCTCCTGAAAATTTTTCATCCTCGCTCTTTATTCATTTGTACATTCAATTGTCAGACATTTTTTGAAGAGAACTAAGAAGTAACTCAAAATAGAAATAACAAAAAAATATCACTCCAAAATAAAAGAGACATGGGAACAATTAAAAAAAAGAACATGTAAACAACATATAAAAGGTTGGAAAATAACGAAGAAAATGAATTTAAAAAAAAAAAAGATCTAGATGCAGGAAGGACAAATTACAGTATGGTAGGAAAGATGAAAATCACCAAATAGCTGGAGGACAGCCTGCAGCAGAGATGAAGAGTATAATTCAGAAGAGGGAAAATGTTTGTTTAATTCTATTTTACACAGTCCTTTAAAAGGTGATGTGTTATTCAAATTTGTTGTGATATGTCAGACATATCCAGTGTCTGTCCTGGCTTTGGATATAACTTGGTTAGATGACTGGATGTGTTTTAAGATTTGCCATCCAGGTTACATGCTGATTTACTTGCTTGCAATAAGCTCACAACAGGAGCACAGTTCTGAATGCCAAAAAAAACTTCCAGTTCCATTGCCATCCAAAACGTGGCAAAAGAAAATCCCAGTCCTCAAACTTGTGCTCCAGTGTTTGCCATTTAGAGGTTCTGTGGAGACATTGCTTTGTGCCTGCCCTCTACGAGAGATGAGAGATGTGACTGGCTCCTGACAAATAGGAATTTGAGATCCAAAATATATTGAAGTTGACTCATTTGCTATCACGTTTTTCATTTGCTCAGGTCCCCTATAGATTGAAAACAACATTACCAGCCCCTGTTTCAAAGGCAAAATACATTCTGCATTGTATATGAGCTGGGTAATGTCGAGTGGCTATGATTGCAGCGTGGGAGTTGTTTTAGATTGTTTTGTTTTTATTTAAGGCAGGAAATAATGAGTATTTTTGTCATTTTCTAAACATCATGACCCCAAACCATTTGTGACTGGTGGTCTTTCATCTCCACAGTGCATTCCACCTAACATCCATCGTCTGCCAGGGACGCCTACAGATGTCAAAGTTCTCCTGGGTTTCTCTGGAGCCGCCTCTGCTTTCGGCAGCTTTGAATAAGCCACAGGGCCACAATTTACTCCTATTGTCATTTCTTCAGAGAGACAGAGAAAATACATCTGCTACTTTAGATGAGAAGCCCATGGGAAGAGTACACATATAATCAGAGCAGCCCAGGGCAGGATCATTCAATTCAGCAATCAGAAATAGGGAGAAAAAAAGCAAGAAAAAAAAGCCCCATCTCATTATGTGCAATGTTTATTTCTGAGCCAGTGTTTGAAGAAGGAGCACGCTGCTAACTTTGTGAGATAAATGTCTATTCTTTCTCATCAAATAGGGCATAGTCAACCAAGAATCAATCATTAATGGCCCATTAAAGAGTCAACTGTAAGGAAGGAATCTAATTTCTGATGATAAAAATGATCTTTTATGTGTGGGCTCCTATAACGCCCCATTGTACTCGTAAATAATTACCAACTTACACCTCTGTAAGAAGCTGGTATAAAGACCTAAAGACAAAGAAATCATGGTAAGTTAGTTTTTGTTTTGTAACAAGCCATCAAGTTGTAGTAGCTTTCAACAAGCACTTATTAGCTCATGTTTCTCTGACTGAGCGATTTCGGATGAGTTCAACTGGGCAGATCTTCTACTTGCCTTGTCTGGGGTCACTGGTGAGGATACAGTCAGCTGGTGGCATGGCTTGGAGCTGATTGCTCTTGAGTGGCCTCATTGACATGTCTGGTGTTTAGCACAGCCTATCAGTTGCGGAGGTAGGGGTGACTGGGCCCTGCTCCTCTAACAGGCTATCCCAGGTTTATGCACATGTTGGTGGTCACAGTGTTCCCAAGTGTGGCAGGGGAAGGCACACCCAAGTGCACAAACACTTCCCAAGCCTCTGCTTGTGGCATGCTTCTATATTCCATTGACCAAATCAAGTCACAGAGCCAGGCTCACGGTCAGTGTAGGAAGGAAATAAGGCCATTACTCCAACAATCTACCACAGAAGCATTCTTGGAAATATTTTTATCTGTATCTATCTGACTGAAATGTGGGGACTTAGAATCAGGCAATCATGTGACAAAATAGATCTTAGGTCTTTAAGTCCGAATCTTTCCCTTTGACAGATGAGGCAACTTAAATTGAGACGGGTCATTTTTTTGCCCAAGATCACAAGACTAACTTGATAATACATTAATTATGAAGGCATTGGAAAGCACCTGGAATCACTAATATAGTAGTTTGATTTAGTGTTTAGGGTAGGTAAAATTATTTATACTGAGAAGAAAAAAAAATCGCTGTAAGACTAGAGAGTCTATTTTAGGAAAGAAAAGACTGAGCTCAGATTGGCAGGTAAATAGGTAGATTTAATGAGGGAAACATAATTGAAAGTTCAAGGTGTCATATTTTCCTTGAATATTTTAGATGCATAAGATAGTGCTTCTCAAATTTTAATCTGTGTATGAGTCACCTGGGATCTTGTTAAAATGCAAATTCTGATTTAGGAGATGGGGCCTGAGATTCTGCATTGTTGATGGGCTCCCAGATGCTGCTGATTTCAGGACCACAGTGGCAAAACTCTATGGCTAGTCGTGTCTAACCAATTCTTCATCTCTCATCTCTATTCAGCCTCTAAATGCATTTCCCTTTGCTGACATCACCACTCCCCATATTAACATGTCAGGAATCTGACTACTCATGCCCTTCCAGGAAGAGCTCTCCTAGCAAAAGAGGTGTATCCCCAGCAGACACTTTGTTCTCATCCATGTCATTCCCAGAAACAACATAGAATGCATAGGATGTAGTCCCAAACCTAGATTTCTCCCCTCATTATGCACCTCAGAGAGACTCCTTCCCTCTGTTCCCAGATCTCTACCTCCTAGAATCAGCATCTTCTTCTCATAACTGCAGTTATCACCCACTAAGAAAGAGGAGAGCTGAATTCTCATGTCCCCACTCCCTGTCCAGACCACTTTATTTAAATGAGTTTTGTACCAAGGGGAAGTGGGGGGATGGGGGAAGTGGGACAGGAATGGGAACAAAACTAATTAAGTGTGTGTTATCAAGCAAATTACTGCTGTGCGCAGCCAGGGGCTCAGGACTGCTGAGGACCAACCTTCCCCAGGGTTATCCCACCCAATGTGGAGGGAATGTGGGATGTTTACACACCAACTCCCTGGCAGGTACTGGCCAAGGATACCCCCAGTAGAATTAATTCTCCAGCATATTTGATTTCCCTAGGCACAGGACTAGAATCCAAAAAGGGCCTTCAGGTAGAGTCACTGGAGTTTACAGGAGGCAGTTTTCAGCTTGTAGAAAAGAATGCAGAAGGAATGCAGGGGAGCCTAGTGTCCTTCTGCCTTAACCATCCTTGAAGAGCTAACCAGAAAGTTAAGAATAACTTAAATGTATAAAGACTAACTGAAACAAAGGCAAGCACATGAAAAGCAAAACAGTATTAAAAAAATGGTATGGCATCAAACAACCCTTTTGGTTATTTTTATTTTTTCCCTCTTGAATTGACTATTTGGTTAGTTTATTTTGTTGTTGTCATTTTTATGGAAACTTATAATGCCTCAGCTGCCTTAAATACATGGTTGGCTTTCAATGTTATCTACCCAAGTCACTCAACAAGAAAGCAAAGATTTGTTTTCATTGCTTTCCATTAAGAAGCAATAGTAGATGTGGAATTCATCCGTCACTGTCATTTACCTAAACTGTGACTTTGGCCAAGTTATCCTCTCCAAGCTTCAGTTTTCTCATTCGTTGAAAGGGAATAGCAATTCTAACTGCACATGATAGTGGTAAGGATAGAGTGAAAGGAAGTACGCTAAGCAACTCCTCCACGAGAGGCACACAAATGTTGTCTTCCTTCTTCCTCACTCTACAATACTCTTCTCATTGCTGAAGATGAAATTCAATTCTATTTCATCAATTTGCTACTGAAGTCTTACTGTGTGAAAAATATCTATCTCAGATTTTACAGGAAGGATAGAGCTAACAAAACAATACTTTCCTTCCAGTCACTTTTTGCTTTGGAGAAAGGCAGAAATATAAAGAAGTAACTCTAATAAAATTGGGTGTGATAAGTACTACTTTTAATATAAAGAGTGTTATGCTCTGATCTCACAGGGAGAGAGATATTATTCTGCATCTTCCTGTAATTTACAAGAGTAGTTGGTTCCATAATTCATACTCAAATACTAGAGTCTGCCAAATTCCCAGCAGCTGCCATGTTCAACAGAATTGTATTATACATGAAAAAAAAAACAAAAAACAAAAAAAACCTTTGACTGACCTCAAATTGATTCTGACAATCTGAGGACTATGAGAAAGAGTTGAACATAATTTAGAAACTGCTGACTTGTATTAGGCATAGATTTATTCAGACAAAACAGAGAGACAGAAGGTTTTTTGAAGTGAGATTATTTTGTCAATTAGGAATGACAAAAGGAAGAAAATAAAAATTATTGTTCAAACTTTGAAAATCTTTTCTCTTGTGATTATATTGGATGAGGAGAGAAAAACTAATATTTATTGAGCACCTCTAAATTCCAGGTATTGTAATAGAGTCTTCATTTATCATTTTATTTGATCCTGTCAACTCCCCAGAGACCACCAGAGAAACCTGTTGATCAAGCAAAGCTATATTTATTAACTGCAGTAAGAACATTACCTTGATCAAGAATGGTTTTAGGGCTGAGTTGAGTTATTTGAGGTAGATCTTGCAAGGCAGGGAACTTGTTGGGATTGGGCAAAATTTTATGACTTTATGGTTATTATTTACTTTGTGTTGGTGAGCACTTGAGGTAATGATATTGAAGGAATTATTGATGAATAAGCTGTTTAGTTCATGTTATGAGAAGAATTGTATCCCCTCAAAACTCATATGTTGAAGTTCTAACCCCCAGTACATGAGACTGAGACTATATTTGGAGAGAGGGTCTTTAAAGAGGTAGTTAAGGTTAAAAGGGGTCATATAAGGACTTTAATACAATACAAACTTAAGGGTGTCCTCATAAGAAGAGGATATTAGGACAGAGGCACACACAGAAGGAAGACCACCTAAAGACACAGGGAGAAGATGGTTATCTACAAGCCAAAAAGAGAGGCTTCAAAAGTAACCAACCCTGCCAATGCCTTGATCTTGGACTTCTAGCTTCTAGAACTATAGAACTATGACAAAATTCATTTCTGTTGTTTAAGCCACCCAAGTATATGGTGTTTTGTTATGGCAGCCCTAGCAAACTAATACAGTTGGTTCACAGTCTTCTCTTTTAGAAGCAGTTACTTCCAGGAGCAGGAGGTTAAGTAACATGCCCAATATTACAAAGTTATGAAGATAAGCCAAGATTCTAACTTCAGTTTACTGGACTGCAGAACCAAACTCTTCTCCATATGTTGAACATTCCTCTGAAGCAGAAACAAACTATAAATAGGGACTAAATAGAAAGTAACTGTGGTTTTATTGTACATTTTATCAATTGGTCAGTTTTCCATGGGGCAGGGAACAGCACAGGACACTCATTATAGTTTTGTTTTCTATAACCTCCAGCCTAGGATAGCATTTTGCAGTTTATAAGATATAAGGACCACATGGTGTTTTTATCCAAGTGAGCAGACATTCTTGTATTTCCTCCCTCCCCTCTAACATCCCCTCAGCAGTGACCTTTTCTGGGTACAGAGATTCTGAGTCTTCCAACTGCCAATACCAGCAACTCTTCACCTGAGGGGGTTCCCTGGCCACTGGAGGCCACTTGCCCCTTGTTCAGGGCAAACAGAAAGTTCTGGGCAATGAACACCCAACTCTCCAGAGTAATCTTCAATCAATGACGAAGGTGGATAAACACCCAGCTCCTTCCTCCCTCAAGTGGGATAACTCTGAGGCATGTTCTATGCTGTTCCTACAGATCTCCAGTAGGACTGTGCCCAGCTGCCCACCATGGTAACTAGCTTGATAGCACACCCTTTATGGCTGTCTTCTCTCTCCTGCTGGTGCTTACTGGGATCAGCTCCCAAATAAGCTGCTTGTACTCCATAACTCTCTTAGGGTCTTCTAGAGGAACTCATTTGGAGACACCAGGCTATAACTACTGGCTGCAATCTGAGTCCCCTCTCCTGACTCAAACATCTCTATGGAGCTCTTGTTTTCTTAAAGGCTAAAGATTATGTTCTTTAATATAACCTGGAAGATATGGAATGATCTGGCACCTACCTGATCAGGGTTCTTGCCTTTAGCAACAGTTTAGTCTGGGTAACTAAAACAGAAAAGGAATTTATTAGAAGAGCATCTCTTACAGAATCAGCTAGAAGGCTGGGAACCAGGCTGATTCAGCAGTAAGCAGTTAAGTCCCTGCTGTAAGAACCATCTGTGTCGGACACCCCTGTGGACCCCTTCATGCCTTGGTCTTGTTCACTCTCCTGCTGCCAGATTCCATGGTAAAAGCAAGCCACCAAGATGGGAGGAGAGGAATCTTCCCCACTTCAGCATCTTCAGTGGGAAGAGGGGGCATCCCAAATAATCAGTATGCATGTTCTGGGCATTCAAAAGCCAGCCCCTTCCTGCCCCACAGGCCCCTCTTTGTCTTGAAGACCAGCGCTACCAGACATTGTGCAGATACATGAAGCCACCATGTTTCCCCTGCTTCAGAGTGTGCTGTTTTCTTTGCACGGAATGCTCCCCTCTTCTGCCCAGTCAACTCCCTATTGCTTCAGAATTCAGGTCAGCCTTCCTCAAGGAAGCTTTTCCTGAGAGTGCAGGCAGGTCAGATCGCCCATAAATGCATGCACAATGGCTGTCCTTTGAGAAACACATCCGTCCTGTAACTGCATTTTTATTTACATCCTTCCCATGAAGTCAGCTCCCCGAGGGCCGAGGCTGTGTCCACTCTTATTCACATCTGTATCCTCAGCACCAAGTAGAAAGGCCTAGCACATATTAGGCACCAAACAAATAGCTGCTGAAGGAATGAGTGAACACATTCTTAAGCAGCTCAATTTAGATTTTACTTAAATCACTACATAGTTTTACAATAGCCAAAGACATTGTCCTTTGACTCAGAGATGAGGCAGCTCAGATTTTTAGTGAGAAAGATGTCCCCTCATGACAAACATTAAAATAACCCAATGAGGCATGTGGTTCCCTTGATTACATGTTCCCCTCCAAAATTTTTTCTTTAAAAATAACATTTTTTTAAGTTTTTTAAAAGCCTTAAGTGTTTTCAACTTTAGGTCATGTATTAGTTACCTGAGCTCAATAAGCTCTCCAAAGCTCAAAGGCTAAAAATAGCAATGACTGAATATTGTTCTTTCATCTGTGAAGTGTCTAGAGGTGAGGTGGTCTAAGCCCGGCTCAGCTGAGGGTGGCTGGCTCTGCTCCTGACACCAGTAGGCTAGCCCAGGTATGTTCTTCTCATGACAATGACAAAAGCGGAGGAAGTCAAGTGAAATCATGGAGGTGCTCTTAAGGCCTAGGCTCATTCGTGGCCTACTGTCACTTCTGCCTACTTGCTGTTGGCCAACACAATTCAGATGATCAAACTCAAAGAGATGGAAAAACACACTCCACCCACAATCAGGCCATGGCAAAGCTATGGATGGAGGGAACGGAAAAATCAAGGCCAATAATGCAATCTACCACAAGACTAGAGGTAAGTACATGATGAAATACATTTAGAAAAGCAAATGGCCAAATGATAATCATATACTCAGTCAGCATGTAGGTTTAAATTTCTTTGAGAATCAGTAACCCTGAAAACTGTCAAAATATCAAAAAGCAAGAAAAGCCTGAAAATTGTCACAGCCAAAAAGAATAAGAAAGCATGACGAAAAAAATGTAATGTGAAATCCTAGATGGAATAATGGGACACAAAAAGGACATTAGGTAAAATCTAATAAAATCTGAAAGAAGTATGGGCTTTAGTTAACGATAATGTTTAGTTGTGAGAACTGTACCATACAATGTTAGATGTTAATAACAGGGAAACTGAGTGTGGGGTATATGGGAACTCTCTATACTTTTACTTTTCTGTAAATCTAAAACTATTCTAAAATAAAGTTTATTTAAACAAAAAAGCAGTCACAGATGGAATATGGTTTATAATAGCAAGAATCATATCTTGTCTAGATTTATCAAGTATTTAACCTTATTACTCTCTTTAAAAAGTCAGTTCTGATGCCAGAGGGGAGTGGTTGTAAAAAGCCCTTTTTCTGAGACTCTGGGACCAGAGATTTTACTTACCTGAGACATCTACTCAGAGAGGAGTTAGACATACACAGAGAGGGCTCCTGTCAGAGTCACCTGTCAGCCAGCAGAGACCAGCTGCCTACAGTGCCTGGGATGGGGAGATGGCCGTCCCAGCCCCTAAGGGCTCTCCCTTTGGGCTCCTTCCAGCCTCATTGCACTTCAGTCTTGTTCCTCTCAGCACATATGCCCTCTGCTCATTCCTCTCCCACTTCTGTTTCCTCAACTGTACAGAAAGTCAGACTGGATGAGTTCTGGAACCAACACCAAACGTCTATGATTTTGGAGTAACACAATGTAAACACGCTAACTTAAAAACCCACAGTTACAAATGGGAACACGGTTGTCCATTTCAATTGCACTTATTCTTCAAATTCTAATTTAAATCCCACCTCTTTCCAAGAAATCTGCCCTGATTGCTACAGTCTTTATCAATTGTCCTTTCTCTGGACACCTGAAGCCCTTTTTCATATAACCATAATCCTTTTCTTAGGGTGCCTGAGCCTAACTGTAAGTTCCTTGAAAGCGTGGACCAACTTGAATACATCCTGTATCCTCCAAAGATTTAATGAAATACTGGGTCATATGCCCTCACTCCACCCCACCAAATACACGAGGAAGGACCGATGCTTTGTTCCCCTTCCCCAGGACACAGCTGGCTCTCTGAGGTTGCAGGCAGCTCACTGGCATAGCTCGCTGCTATGGCAACGTGGCATCCCTCAAGGAGACCAGGCTCCATGGAGTCACGGAGCAACTGCTACTGCTGACCTCCACCCATGCCATTTCTGCTTCCCTGAATTTGACATTGGCTGGGACAATAACACAAATTAAGGTATTTGCTGGTGTCTATTACCATTTTTTTTGATAAGTTACTTTTTCCATATTAATGCATGAGAAAGAGATTGTCAGAAAACATATCATTTATTTCACTGAGAAAAAGCTTTAAATGCTCAGTCATGTTTTTCTAATACAATTCAGTGCTTCCAAATTTGTTTAATGCCATCTCAGTAAATCCAAGGAAATCATGCTTTTATACACGCATGCTATGCCCATGTTCAGAAGAGATTTGTTAAAAGGCTGTGCTTGTTGAGTCCTGGGTCTCACTCTACACCTAGAGCAATTGTATTGAAATTCTAGTCAGTAATAGAATGAATGCTAGCAAGGAATTCTTACTTCATGCTTTAAGGAGCTCTAGTTTAGAGATGGCAGAAAAATGGAAAAACAGAGAAAGTAAAAGGAATTTACTCTCACCATCCAGTCTCTAAAATTAAATTTCCAAACAGCAATTACAAAGAATTTTTAAATTTAGATTTTATTACAGATTTGGAAATATAATTACATTGCTTTTTTTCTCTGACTTCTTCTACTAGAGAAATTTTTGGAGTCTAGGTTTATGTGCATATTTTCCACAATAAAGTTTCTTTCCCATGTATGTATATTTAAATATATATACATGGCCAGCACTGTTTTACTGGCCTGGAAGATGAGATCCGAATGGGGAATCGACTTCCCCAATATCACCCAGCCAATCTATGGCTGAGTTGTGAGTAAAAATGATGAAACTGAAACAAAACAAACCACTTGGATTTCTACTTGAATTGTGGAAAATCATGTAATGACATTCAAAGACTCCAATGTATACACCTAATGTCAATTATCAAAACTTTGCAGAACCCAGCTGGCAGCAGAGCTAAGACATCCTGGGGGCTCTACTCCCTCCCCAAAGCCAGGCTGGTGAATTACATTCCATTGGTTCCAGAACTCTGGTCACTATTTTGTTTTCTAGCTCCATTGGCAGGCTGAGAATAGTGTGCTGGCTTTTTAATTAAAAATAATAGTAATTAAAGAAATAAACATAGTGTTGACTAGAAACAAACCATTATTCTTCCTTAATCACTTAGGCCAAGCAATTTATCTTTGTATTCGGCAAACTCACAAAAGGAATAAATCAATATTAAATCTGAAATTCAATGACACGGAGGTTTTGGCGAAAAATAAACCTCCCCAGGCATAGCACAAAGGTAAGATCCAAGATGAGTTTGGGATGTTTTACAAATTCCTATATTCTACCAGTGAAATGAGCATAAATATTGCTTATTTATATATGAGCTAACCCCAAAACACCTTAATTTCTATATGCCGCCTTTTTAATTTTTTGATGATGAGCTCATAAATATGACATATTCAAAAGCAAGCTCATTTTACATACAGGGTTCTGCTGATTTAAAAAAACAAAAACAAAAAACCAGATATGCTCTGTTTCATTACCACAAACACTACCTGAGCATTTCTCTTTATGCTTTGTTAGATATTTAAGGTTGTTGAGATTAAAAACTGCACCATTGCAACTACCACGTGCATAGCTTTACAACTGACAAGGCATGATTGCACGTGTTAATTCATTTGTTTTTATTTTGTCCTAAATTCCTAAAACTCACAGAAGTAATCTACAAATACATACTCATTGTAGAAAAGATGTATATGGAGAAAAAACTTTCTATATCAAGCTCTTCTTCCATTTCCACACCCCAGAGGTTATCATTATCATTATCATTATTTTATTATTTATGGTTCTAGAAAAATGCTGTCCAATAGAACATAATTTGGTCCTTATATGGGCACATGATGCTAAACAGCCACAATTTTAAAAAGAAAAAATGAAATTAACCTTAATAAAATACCTTTTATGTAACCCAAATATTATCATTTCAACATATAATGAATATAAAATTATAGTGAGATATTTTAGACTCTTTTCTCTGCTAAGTCTTCATAATAGAGTGTATTTCATACTTTACAGAACATCTCAATTCAGACTGACCACATTTCAAATGCTCAATAGCCATATACACAGTGGCTACTTATTCAATAATACAGTTATAGACATTTCTTTCTATATATGTTGAGTGTATTTTGTGTGTGTGTGTGTGTGAGAGAGAGAGAGAGAGAGAGAGAGAGAGAGAGAGACAGAGAGACAGAGAGACAGAGAGAGAGAGAGAGAGAGAGACTGATTAGGATGGTATATCAGTTAAGAGTCCTTTTGCTGCCAGTAACAGAACTAATGGCTTAAATAATGAAGGCCATAATTAGCCCACGTAACAGAAAGTCTGGATTTCCAAGACTGGCAGTTTCAAGGCTAGACCCGTAACTAAGGATCCAGGCTCTATGTTGGTGTTTCTGCAATTCTCTCAACCTCTTCCTGTGGTGGCAAGATGACTGCTGCAGGCCCAGAGAATGCATCTTGGTGCATCAACCTCCAGATCAGAAAGCAAAGGATGTTTAGGAAAGTGAGAAATTGCTCTTCCTTTATTCATGGAGGGGAGAAAAACCTTTCACAGATGCCCCTTTTATAGCTCATTGGCCAGAACAGCTCACATGTCCTTTCCAAGTCACAGGGAAGGTGGGTAAACATGTTTCTGGTTATTTTAGTCTCTGTAGTGAGAAGCAGGAAATGGAGAATGAATAATAGATAGGCACCAAAATATCACCTATAGATCTATAGGTGGAATTCCTGACATGAACATCATGCCAACTTTAGAGTTGTATGGACACTCCATGTGGGCACTGCTGCTTTACACTTCCTCCAAACATGTATGAAAAATGTTTCACCCGTCTGCAGCAGCACTGGCGTTATTGATTCTCAAATAACCTTGTACAGTTTATACTTTTATGAGAATCACCTTCATTCTACCCAGAAGCTAAAATACTTTCTGAGGTCACAGCCAAGAAGAGACTGAGCCATGAACCATCCCTTAAATCCTGGTCTTCTGTTCACAAACTCAGTTTCTTCCACTTTCAGCTTAAATCTGCCTGAGGAGTAAAGAATAGTTCATGAAAACTGAACATATAATTAAAGTATTTCAAATTGAATTTTGAAAACCCAGTATAAGATTGAGTCCCTTCCAGGTATAATCTTTAGTATTTGTGAAAAACCCTTGTATGCAGTCCTTACCTGAGTACCAGACAGATCCTGGGCACTGAATGATTTAGCTACAGGATAGCTTTTATTCTTGAAGAGAAGGTAAAAATCTCAAAGTACCTTTACATGTCTATCATGTGATGTGGTTTGAAAAAAAGAAAAGAAAAAAAAAAAAAAAACCTATGGGGTTGGCAGAAATGTTCAAATCTACTGGATAAATGGTCACTGAGACTCAGTGAAGTAAAGTAACTGGGTCAAGATCAAATGTGTGAGCTAGAACCCAAGATATATAAGAAAAGCTTTGGATACTAGGAAGAGTTCCTTCTCTCCTATTATCAAAACCTTCCCAATGTTCTAGGCATCAAGTGTAATAATAATTATAGCTCACACCTAAAGAGCGTTTATTACATGCTAAGCACTATTCTGAAGCTTTGCAACTGTTATCTCATTTAATCTTCACAAGGTTATGCATGTCAGCTATTTCTACATAGCAAACAAACAAAATTTGCAGGAGTCTGCAGTATACATTTAGTTCTCCAGATAGATAGATAGATAGATAGATAGATAGATAGATAGATAGATAGATAGATAGATAGATGATTTGGCTACGGTTCAGTTGATATAGCATAGACTCAGCCAGTCAAGGCTCTAAGCCAAGGACTAGGTCCAAGTTTGTTCCATTTATCTTATTATTATTTTGTGTCCAATGGGCTATCTGACAGAGATCAGAAGTTGCCAAAGGAAAAACAGAAATACATGATGCCCTTGAGGCCGAGGCTTTCTATAGCCCCATACTTACACTCATATTCTATTGGCCAAAGCAAGTCACATGACCAATCCCAAAATCAAGTGTGGGAAGAATGCTCCTCCCACGGAGGTTGAGGGAGAGAGGGTAACTATTTCCTGGACAATGGTTTAATCTACTATAGGTGAATTTGATTATTATCTCTCTTTTATTGATGAGAAAACAGATACAGAGATGTTAGGAACTTGCCCAAAGTCACACAGTTATAAAGTACTAGAGTTGACATGTAGAGACTGAAAGACAAATAAGACTCAGTTCTGTCTGGGACATGGTTCCCTGCCTTAACACTTGGATTCACATGGCATAACAAATTTTATGTTTTAGACACTATCTCAATTTCCAAATTTGCTTAAACTTTTTAGGTCGTAGCCATCTCTATCATCATTTCAGGGAATTTACAGAGAGCGACCTACATCGTGTGTGTGTGTGTGTGTGTGTGTGTGTGTGTGTGTGTGTGTGTGTGTTTCTGATTAACACAATAACAGCTTGCTTGAAAATTTCATACTTAATGGATCTCTCACATAAATAGAATTTTCTCAGTGTTTTCTTGGATGGGAATTGGGGTCATTTTAGTATCTTGGTAGAAACAAGAGGCCTCCAATGAGTAGAAAAATTCCCCTATATACATCTATCACAATGGAATTGAGAATAGGGTATTGTATTTGATAAGTAAGAGGTCATTGATTAAGCCATCAGATGAAATTCCTGAGTAGGGCACCATCTGACAGAGGTTTCTTTAGAGTAATTGTTCTTAAATTGTGGTCCCTAGGACATTATTTGGGAACTGATAAAAATACAAACTCTCAGGCTTGCACCAGAACTACAAAGTCAGAAACTCTGGGGGTGGTACCCAGCAATTTGTGTTTTAACAAGCTTTTCAAAGCATTTTGATGTTGCTTCTAAATTTAAGAACTACTGCTCTAAGAGATTCTGAGAACAAAAAGAAACACAGCTGTGTACAGCACTCACTGTTGCTGACCTGCTAAAGGGTAATGGTTTTCTACTGTAGCTTTAACATTGTTGGTTCTGTAAACTCTGTCTTTATTTTACTATATGTATAATAGTTGTGGTTGTTTATAGTCTTCTTAGCCACTGTCCTACAATGCTTATATTTACTATATTTGGCTTTGGTTTCTCTAGGAATGGAATGTTTGTAACGTGTTACTTCTTGAAAAGTATATAAATCATCCTAGATTGGCTCCTGGGTCTTTTTTTTTTTTTGTCTTTTTTTGCCATAAAGGACATTAATAAACTATTAATTGACTAAAGTGTAAAGATTAAATCATAGTATCATATCAATGTTAATTTTCTGATTTTCATAATTGAAATGTGGTTATGTAAGAAAACGTGATTGTTTTTTAGGAAATACACACTGATATATTTAAATGTAAGGAGGAATACTATTTGCAACTTGCTCTCAAATGGTTTAGAAACAAATTGTGTGTGTGTATATGTGTGTATGTGTGCGAATATATAAATATACAGAGGTTGCCCCCAAAAAATGTATACACATTTTAAGAAAGGCAAACTGTATTAAAATTGTAACACTTAATATATACCAGTAACAAAAGATGAATACAAGTCACGTTTGACTTCTGCAATTACAAGAGGTGTTCAAAGTGGTTACCCTCAGCGTCCAGACACTTCCGATTACGGCAAACTACTGCTTAAGCAACGTTGACCAAAGTGTCCACTTGTATACATTTTTTGGCATATATTATATATATGTGTGTATATATGAGTGAGAGAGAAAATAATAAAGTAAGTGTGGTAAAATGTTGGTATTCGGAAAACCTGAGTGAAGAATATGTGGAAATTCTATGCACTTGTTTTCCTATTGTTTTGGTCAAAATAAAAAGTTTAAAAAGGAAAAGCAAACAGAACCTTTATGAGTTGTGCTCCAAATGTGTAAAACTGATTTCACAGAATCTCATGTTTCACATTCTATGTTGTTTTGGAGCATCACTTTTAGCCCTCCAGGATATTAGGATGCAGAGATGCCTCTGGAAAGATGGTAGGCACCAGGCCTGGGTAGAATAGGAGTACAATGATCGTCACAGCTGGAGATGTTCCTCTCCCCTCCAAATTTCTATAACATTTATTGTCATCATATTTATTTGACAATATTTAGAAGCAGTGTAAGAGCACACTTTCTGGAGTCAAATAGCGAGGGTTCAAATCCTGCCACAGCCCAGGCAAGCCCCTGTGTCTCATCTGTAAATGGGGATTGTAACAGCAAAGGGATTAAATAAGTATAAAGTGCTACAAAGTATAAAGAACTGTACTGAGCACATAGCAAGTTAGTCAGTGTTTACTATTGTTATTATTGCCATACATGTCTTTATTATAAGTCACTTCATTTGTTATGGCTTCAACTCCAGATACTTGTGTATCCATACTAAGTTCACAGCATGTTCAAGTTCATCTAGTTCATTCTCTCATTTTACATTTGATGAAATGAAGAGATTAAATAATTTGCCCAAGGTAACACAGTTTGTCAGTATTGCTTACCAATGTAAGTCATTTGTGCCTAAAATCGTTTCAGCCAGCATACTCTCAAGGTTAGGGCTTTGGAAGAACAGTGGTACAGGCACTCTTTGGTTTGCCAGAAAAGGTTTTTAGGTAGGAAACATTTTTTGGGGGGGTATCAGGCACTTCCTGAAGTGGGGATAATATTTCTCACCAGAGTCATCAGAATGAGAAAGCACCAGCTACCCCAAGAGCACTGAACTACAATTTACTATTTAAATGTTTGGTATTTTGAGGACAATGGGAAGGAGTACAGTAAAACGAGAGTCAGAAAACTGGGATTAAATTTACCAATTAACTTGAACAGTCACTTAACTTCTCTAAGCCCTGATTTCTGCATACACGAGATGTGGTTAGTAGTACTTCCCTCCCAGTGTGGTGACAAAGATTAAATGAGATGACTACTGGAGGATTGCGTCTGGGGCCGCGGTGGTCAATGATTTGGGTTTTCTGGTTTTTAAAAAAAGGTAATAACTGATTTTTTGGCAGAGAAGCTGATGGTGAAGGTTGAGTTGCTGAGGGTCAATAGAAAGGGGCCAGTGAGGGAGAGTGGAGTGCCCTGGAAGAAAAACACCCCACGCTTCTTCCCTGAGAAAAGTCAAGAGGACCTAGAATCATGTGACCAGTACTTTTTTATTCACACACTTGTGAGCCTGGGATGGAGATCTTTGCCACTAACTGGATCTTCAAGGAAGCATATAAAATAATGATACTTCTTTTTTTATTCACACATCCTCAATTGTGTTGGGTTTCCCCTTCAATTAACCAACTAATTAGAAAAACATTATGGTATAGAGTCAAGGGTATTGGTTTCAGACTGGGAAAAATTTGGTATAAAACCAGCAACTTTGAAGTTGTGTGGCTGTGGGCAATGTATTCTAGCTTCGTGAAGCTCAAATTCTTCACTCATAAAATGATGGCTAATTGTTCTCGTTGACATTGCCATGTAACAAGTTATCCCCACACTTAAAGATGTCAAACAACAACCATTTTAGTTGCTCAATATCTTGTGGGTCAAGAATTTGGTAAGTGTTCAGCAGTTCCCACTTGTGGTTTCACATGGTTGCAGTCAGATGGGCCACTCATGTGGTGACAGGCTAGGAGCCCAGTTAAGGACGTTGACCAGAGAACCTGTACACAGGCCCTCCAGCACAGTGGTCTCAGGTTAACTGGATTTCTGTGCATGGTGACTGGCTTCCCCAGGTCCAAAGAACAAGGTGGCCTTTTCTTATGTAGTATAAAGGTCAGATAGCATCACTTTCTACCATGCTCTACTGGTTGAATCAGTCACAAGACCACTCAGAGCCAGGGGAGGGGGTCAGGGGAGAGAGGTCCTAGCTCTCGACGGGAGGACCATGCTAGAATTTACAGACATGTTTTAAAGCTTTTACAGTAATATTAATAATACCATGTTATAAGATTGCTGAAAGGACTGGACATATAATAATTATGAAGTATTTTGCATGTAGTTTTATTGTTGGGATTTCTATAATTATTGGCTTATGGCAGGATGATAGGGTGCAGCTTCTCTTCAGCTCATAGATGCATGTTATAAGACAGAAACACATGTACGTGGTGTCATTTTTTCAAGCCACAGTTTTACAAAAACTGAGTAACTTGAATCCAGGTTAGCAACTAGCTGAATGCCATCGATTGCTTACGTGAATCGACCAAATGCCTTCTCCAGGTCCCTAGGATGCATTGATCTCCTGCTTTCCTCCTCAGCACTGTGTGAATGTCACTGAATGGTGAGAGGCTATCTGAATGGGCAGAAATATTGATTTTCTAGCTCTTTGCTTACCAGGTGCTGAGCAAACATCAGGCAAATGGCAGACCACACAGAAATAGATCAAATGAGCAGCAACAAAAGCAGTTATGGCTTTCTGAACATGAAGCTGGTTAAGCTTCAGGAGCTCCCTCTACACACACTCTGGTTTTAGATTGGAAAGTACACACTGTTGTTCACACTTTGTTATCTGCAAATTGATAATATAGTTCACTCAGATGGTACTAAGTAGTAACATCATGGAAAATATTTCTAACCAATCCATGGAAATGAAGCTCTAGCCCTGTCTGAAGAGACCTGACTAAAGGCTGAGGTGAATAGAGTACTAAGGACAGGTAGTGCTGTACATTTTAGAGAACTGGGTATGCATTCTAGGATTCCAAGTACTACAAAATTTATTTTACCCTTGGAAATGATAAGGAAGGCCCATTTTATTCTGCCTCAGTGGTGACAGGATTTCTTTAAGATAAAGCACATTCAAGAAACCATCAATCAACACTATATTGTTATTGACACCCAGAGAAACTGAAGTGTGGTTATCTCCTCTCAGGAAAAAAAACAAAAACAAAAACAAGCCAGGGTTTCCCTCAGTGAAAGAGAGGCAGATTGGAAATCACCTGCAGTATTGGAAGGAAACTTGCAGTATTGGAAGGAAACCAATGACTAGGGCTGGAGAGGGCATTTCAGAATTTTGGTTGACTGACTGTAATATGCATTCCCAGAGAACTTGCCTCAAGGAACAAAAAAGAGAATCTCCGAAGAGCAATATTTTTAATGATTTTGCCAGATTTTCTAAATTTAAGTGGATTATTGTTTTTAACATTGTAAGCTGAAAACCATGATGGGGAATTCTTGGGCTTGATTTTAGATTTTTGCAAGTTTTTAAGGAAAAGACTGTAGTAGGGCAGGTGTGCCAAGCTCTGTGTCTGGACCATATCTTCAACACTTAGTTTGAAGAAGATCCATTTTACCCTCAACTGCAGATGAGAACAGGATACAGTGATTTCATTTCAAACTGGAAAATAAAGTTTGCTTTTCTATTTCATTTCTAGAAGTAATGAAAAGAAAAACTCACCTCATCTTACTTTACAAAAATGAAATTCCTTTGTTTTCCCTAAAATGAATAGTTTTTCAAAGTGTTGAGATAGAAAAAGGAGGAAAATAACAATTCCATTCATTAAGGATATCACACATTTTTAGGAAGATCTATTCAACAATTAAAACAACAAGACCCTCCTTTAGAAGATTTCTTGGGGCTACACAGAACTTTTCAGATTTCATAAACTGGCAGCATAAAAGTGATCGAATTTCACAGTGTAAAATAAAGCATGATATAGCTTTTTAAAATGCTGACTAGGCACGGGCAACCTGGTAACTTTCCTTTGTTTCTTAACTGCCATATAATCCCGTTCATGTTTGGAAATGAGGGGGAAAAGTGAATAGAAATCACACCCAACCATGGAATAATGGTAGGCCTTCCCCATGTAGGAGAGATGGGGTGGGAGTGGTAACGGTACCCTCACATGCCCACTGTTCCATAAATGCAAAACTGGAGTATGGAAATGGCCGAAGGTTTTTTATCTCTGAAAATGAAACAAAATATATTATCCTCCTTGGCTTTATTTTCCCCCAGGATATTACAGCTTAATGGTGGTACAATACCAAAGCTCAGGAAACACCCTGTGGTCTGGTGCTAAATGACTATTTGAGTCTGGACTGTGTAATTTAAGCAATTCGTTTGTGAAGGAGTTACCAAAAAAGATGATGGCTGATATCAGGAAATGTAGCAGATGTTCAAGACTGGGGAGTGTACAGGGAATGGTTTGTGCACTGCTATTTTGACACACAGACATTGAGATATGAGTAACTATGCCCTGGGGAGAAGGTACATGGGGACATGTGAGGATTTGTAAGGAAACAAGACTGGCTGGGTCGTGGTGGAGGGACTATGGTGTGGAGATATAGACTGGGCAGATGGGGTGCGATGCTCTGGCACCTTGGAGTCCAGGCTTAAGTATCATTGCATTCTATAGATAGAAAAGGTGCTAGTGTCTACAGAAAAGAATGCAGAACTTAGACATTTGGGGGAGCGAAAGCAATTTCTTTAGTTGATCCTCCATCTCACCTACAAATCTCTGGTTATAGAGAGGAAATGAGCAAGGCAGCAAATGTGTAGAGCAAAGGAAATGACATTGTTCTTTTGGTCAGATCTATCCGGAGCTCACAACCCAGTAACGGATAATCTTTACATCTTATCCAGTCCTCAAGTCAGACGCAGCCTTTGAGTCATTCCACCTAGGACCCAGAAATGTCACAGAGAAAAGACATCCCTCAGTGCCATCCCCAAATTCCTGACCCCCAGAATTTGTGAGCCTAAGGACATGGTTGCTTTAAGCACTACCTCTTGAGACAATTTCTTACCCAACTTTTCAAATTAGCACATAAAAGTCCCCCATCTGGATAAAGACATGCTAAATATTTCAGTTCTAGGATGTTTGTCTAGAATCATGTATGTCTTCCTTAGCATCTGGAATCTACACAGCGAAGATTTACTAAAAACTCAGAAAGACTTTGGAACAACTACAACTATATCTTATCAAAATAGAAAGCCATAACATACTCTGAGATTGAAAGAGAATATATATGATATCAATGTATCAGTCAGCTATGACAACGAAAATGATGTGTAACAAACTCTGCCAAAATTCAGTGGCATACAACAATAAGCATTTATTTTGCATTTATACATCAGTGGGTTGACTAGGGCAACTCTGCTTTGAGCTACAAGGTGAAAATGTGCAGCCAGGTGAGACAGCTCTACTCCATGTGTCATTTATTCTTTGGGGCCTAGCAGGATATATTGGGCATATTCTTCTCACCAGCATGATTGAAATGCAAGAAGTTAGAGGTGGACAAGTATACTTCTCCCAGCATAAGTCCAAAGCAATTCATATGTCCAAACCCAATATCAATGGAGCAGAGAAACATACTCCTTTAAGGAAGGTGGGGGGGGGAGAGGTGAGTAAATACAAATAGTATAGTTCAACTGGTAAAGGGTTCTGCAACAGGCCTTGGAAGACTTGTGCCCAACCAGGTCACCATCTGGAACACTCAATTAGACCTTCCCATTCTGAATATCATCATTGCAGTCCATCCCATGAGTTGAGTTTACACATCTTATTTCCTAGATGTGATGTTTCTCAGATTTGTCATTATAGCTCCCTTCTCTGGACACAAAATTTCCAGTGCCCTTTTCTGAAAGTGGACTTCAGAACTCATGTTTCGGTACTGTCTCACCAAATGTCTCAAAAACATCTGCTCTTCCCTCTACCTGGGACTCTATTTCTCCTAAAGCATCCAGATTTTGAATTTATTTTTCAGTTGCTGGTATTACTATGATTCCTTCACATTAAGCTGGTGGTCAGCTCAAACCCTACCTTCCTCTCAAGGCACTCTTCTCTTCCTTGTAAATGTACAATTGATTGTTTTAACCTAAGAACAGCATTTTACATTTCTGTGTACTGTCAATTTTGTTTAGTTGATATAAGCCAATTGGTTCAACCTGTTAATATCTTTTGGACTAGCCATCATCATCCATGACTAGCCATTCCTCGAGAACCAGTGTCATGCATCAGCAATTGATAGAATGAGTTCTGATGACCACACTGCCGACCTTCCACCTCTACATAGGACCCCTTCATGAATAATAGTTTGCCAATGGTGGTTTATTCAATAATGTCACTGCTTTGTTTCATTTCCTGAAGAAGTCTAGGTTCTCTGTATTTCCATCATGCTTCCTTCATCCCTGCACAGATATCTTCAGTAGAACTAGTCAGCAGTCAGCCTCATGTTTCAACATGAATATTAGCCCCCCTTCCTGCATGTGGTAGGGAGAATAATGGTCCCCAAAGATTTCCACATCCTAATCCCTAGAACCTATGAATATGTTATGGCACATGGCAAGGAGTAATTCAGGTTGTTAATCAGCTGGTGTTAAAATAGGGAGACTATCCTGGATGATCCCAGTGGGCCCTTGTCATTAGAAAGATCTTATAAGAGGGAAGCAGATGGTAGGATTTCATTCCTTTTCATGACTGAGTAATACTCCATTGTGTAAATGTACTATACAACATGGATGGACCTAGAGAACATTATGCTAAGTTAAATAAGTCAGACTGAGGAAGACAAATACCATATGATCTCATTTATATGTGGAATCTAAAGAACAGAATAAATGAGCAAACTAAACCGAAATAAACTCAGAGATACAGAGGAAAAAACTGGTTGCTAGATGGGGAGGGGTTGGGAATGGGGGAGAAGGTGAAGGGATTACAAAGTGCAAATTAAAATCATAATATAGTCACAGGAATATGAAATACGGTCTGGGGAACATAATCAATAATGTTGTAAAGATTATGTAGGGTGCCCATGATGGGCACTGGACTTATCAGTGGGATCACTTCATAGACTGTAGATGCCGGACAAATATGTTATACATCTGAAACTGAAGTAGAATAGTATTGAATGTCAACTATAATTATATATATATATATATAGTCACAGGATGTGGAGTACAGCATAGTGAAGATAGTGAATGGTATTGTAACAGCTATATATGATGTCAGACAGCTAGTAGATTGGGAGGGTTATCACTTTCGTGCAGGGTGTAAATGTCTAACTATTACATTGCTTTGTACACTGGAAACTAATAAATAAAAAGGGGGGAGCAGAAGAGGAGGTCAGAGTAATACCATATAAGAATTCGACTTGTTGTTGTTGCTTTTGAAACTGGAGGAAGGGGGTCATGAGCCAAGGAATGCATGCAGCCTGTAGAAGCAGAAAAGGCAAGGAAATGGACCCTCTCCTAGAGCCTCTAGAAGGAACGCAGTCCTGCTGACACCTTTATTTTAGACTTCTGACCTCCAGAGCTGTAAGAGAATAAGTTTGTATTGTTTGAAGCCACTAAGTTTTAAAATTTTTTTATTAAATTTATTGAGGTGACGTTGGTTAGTAAAATTATATAGGTTTCAAGTGTACATTTCTGTAATATACCATCTATATACTGCATTGTGTTCACCATCCAGAGTCAGTGCTTCCACCACCATATATTTGACCCCCTTTCCCTCTTCTATCACACCGCCTCTCCCTTTACCCTCTGGTAACCACTGAACTGTTGTCTGTGTCTATGAGTTTTTGTTTCTTTGTTTGCTTGTCTTGTTCATTTGTTGCTTTCAGTTTGATATCCCACATATTAGTAAAGTCATATGGTTCTCAACTTTTTCTGCCTGACTTATTTCGCTTAGCATGATAATCTCAAGATCTATTCATGTTGTTGTAAATGGCAGTATTTCATCTTTTCTTATGGCTAATATTCCACTGTATATTTGTACCACATATTTATCCAATCATCTACCGAAGGACACTTTGTTTTCATGTCTTGGCCACTGTGAATAATGCTGCAATGTTTTGTTAATTTGTTACAGCAGCCATAGAAAACTAAGACACTGCTCAATGAAAAGCTGTTTTCTCCTTGCATTTCTCAGAGGGCAGATCTAAGTGCATGATTGGTTCTGTGCCTTGCAGGAGCAGTATTGCAAAACGGATTCATTACTTTCTTCATTAGCTGTGCATCATCGTGCTGGGCTCATTAATACCCCATCACTGGCTGCTCTGTGCAGAAATAGAAGTGTGTTGAGAATCAATGGCTCTGACCTTTACTCCTCCTTCATGTTTTGTCATTTGTGGGCTGCTTGGTTTGACATATGAGTTACTCTCTAGCTGCCTGATGAGGGTGATGCACAATAAGAGCCCCCAAATAATTCAGACATATGCCAATTGCAATTTCAACACTCATTTTCTTTTCCGCTCTGTCAACCTGGAATTGTTCCATTGGCAACTAATGAAATACCAATTGGAGGAAAGAATTGACAAGGCATTGCTGTTGACAAAGGGACTAACCTTTGAGGAAGATTAAAAATAGATGCCCTTTAGGAAGAAAGAACTGAGAAAGTGAATCTTCTCTCTTCTTTAAGTCTATGGTCCAAATCAAAAAATCAAACCTTCTTCAGAGTTTGTGAGCTTAAGAAAAGGAGATCGTGAATTTTCAAAAATCCTTTTGTGTTCTCTAGCAGACAGCTTTTTGGTTTGTTCCCCAATAAACACTTATGAAGAAACAGTACTGCAACATTTGTCATAACAAGTAAAAAGGTGAGTATATCCTTCACACTGAAGACATGAGGTGCATAAAGAATGTCTAAAATAAAACAATTTTGGGAGGATTGCCCTCTCACCTCCTTTGTCTTAATCCTCTCTCCTCTAGTGGCACCCAATTCTAAGTCCTATGTCCTTTGTTGTTGCTTTCTTTTGATAGCACTTCTCTCTGGCTTGCAAGACACTGCCCAACAGTTTCAAAGTTACCTTTTCCATAAACTCGCATTCCTTCATTGCACCAATCTCAAGCAGTTTCATTGAGTAAAGCTGTCTAATTAATCGTTCATGCACCTGTGTTGTTAAGCGATAACACCTGGATGTTTTCCTTTCCCAGAGGACTTGATTTCCCAATTTTTTCAAATACAGATGTAATCAACCTGGATAATGAAGGCTTGAAGTGAAAGCTTAACTCTTCCTGTCTAGAATCCAGCCAGTGTGTGTGTGCTCAGGGGAGGTGATTTGGGTCACTGGAAGCTTTCTTTGTGCCCCTCAAATCATATTATTTGCACCACTCAAATTTCTGCCACAGCTTCCACCCTCATAGATGAACAAAATGTATTCCTTAGACATATTATGCATCATAATTATAGATAATAACATTTATAGTATGCCTCATTGTTCCCAACAAGGAAAGATTATTTCATGTGATGGTCACCATTAAGCTTATACAGTCAAGAATTCCACCATCGCCATGCTATATATCAAAGGGTCAACAAAACTTTTTTGTAAAGGGCCAGATAGCAAATAAATACTTTAGGCTCTGTGAACCATATGGTCTCTGTTGCAACTACTCAACACTGCCATTGTAGCGTGAAAGCAGCCAGAGGCAGGATGTAAACAAATGGGCACAGCTGTGTTCAACAAACTTTATTTACAAAAATATATTTGATCTAGATGAAGAAAACATGACCCAGAGGACTTGAGGGACCTACCTCAGAACACACACAAATAAGAAACAAACCAACCCAGGTCCTGAACCCATTTCTGATTCCCAATCTAGTGCTGGTTCACCATGCCACACTGCATTTGAGACATGGTCTTTAGTACTTGGTAGAGTCATGACTTTGGATCAAGTCGCTCACACTTTCCTCCCTTCCCCTCTTTTCCCCACACACATTTATGAGACAGCAGCTGGAACTGGGGTCCGTCATTATCCTGCAGTCATGGAAACAGAGTGAAGGTAATGGACCCACAGGACCGAGCCAGGTGACTGTGATGCTGTTAACTCTTCCTAAAGAGGCTTATCAGCCATAAGACAACATAATTAATGAGACTAGCATTGTATATTCAGTCAGATTTACCTATTCCTTCCAGAAACACATTACTGAGCCCTCCCTCCACTACAGAATGGGGGGTAGGCATCCCAGATACATCCCCACTGTGGGTACAGAGACCCAGAGAGTAGTTTCCAGGCTCTCGGCCTCACATAGATAGGTGCTGGCTCAGGTACTAGTTGGCCATCGGCTGTTACTGGTTAGCCATTAGCCACTGATATAACTGCCGTGGCTAAGCTAGTAAAGGGTGGTGTAGTGTGGTGGTGTATTGGTGTGATGGAGTGTGGATTACGGATGGCAGAGAGGCGGATTGCAGCTAGCAAGTGAGGTTGGTTGGCAGAGACAAGTGGACGGCAGGTTGCAGATCGTGTGGCTCCTGCTTCCTGTGTCTCCAACCCAGCCGCCATCAAGACTATAGTTGTATGACTCCCCTATCTATGGCTCTGTGGGTGTTCCTTTTTGGCCTCACCATGTCCTGCATTCTTATGTGGGGAGCGGGACTAGAGACCCCACCTGTTGCCTCTTGTGACACCCACTCAGCATCCTCCTGGTTCACTAGCGGACTGGGCTATGCATCCACGTCATGGTGGAGACTTTGCAGAGGATGAAGCTTTTGAAAGCTGTGTTCCTATGCCATGCTGAAGCCATTCTTTCCCAGCTGGGCACCATTGCTCATGGTGGGCCATGCCCGACTCTCTATACCCCTCAGTCCTGAGTGCCTTCCCAGGAAGGAGGAACACTGAGTGAGCTGGTCAGGTGCGAGGACACAGCGGTAGGGCCACAGCCAGAGTGGACAAGGTAGAATCTTTTCCTCACTCCTCCCCTTCTCCACATCATTGTCCTGCTCCTCTTCCCATTTATCCTTCCAGGAACCTCCTGTGTTACACTGAAGCCCTTCCGCCCGTCTGTGATGGGAAGCAGAGCCGTCCACTTGGCCCAGGCAGGCTCTCTTTGGCTATATTGTGCACACGGCCAAATCGATTAATACATTAAGGTGACTTAGCCTTGCTTTGCTTCTTTTCCACACTCACCTCTCAGGAGCGACTCATTGAGAGGATTATGTCATTTGGCCGAGCACAGCATTTAGGAGTTCCTGGCATCTCTGGAAAATTGCCCTCTCTTGTAAACCCCATCCTGCCTCCACATCTGGCATAGTACCTACCATCTTTTAATATCCTTTTCCTTAATAGAATCCCCTAAATCCAATCCATAGCATTCCCCCACCATCCTAGAAATAGGAGCAAGAGGAAGATTGAGATCATGCTAAAGTACAATCCCAAACATGATACCTATGTTCCAGCAAGTGTGGGAGTTGGAATTGTACCTGCTAAAGGCATTCCTGTAAGTTGCCTTTGTACTTCACTCTACTGAAAATATCTTCGATCCCTCCCTAATTGCATTGATTTATGGTATATCTTGTATACAGGGCTTTAGTTGACAGATAGCAATTTGTTAATATTTTGTCACTGAGACGCAGTAACTGAAACTGTGGCCAGAGGCATGCAGCCATATCATCTCTCCTCAATTGATCTCTTCATTCCTGCAAGATGCACTAACCTATCTAAGTGAGGGCAATCAGTACAGTGCATTCAACCATGATTATGGCTTAACTCTCTGTTCTTTGAAAAATTAAGCCCTGTGATTTGCCTATAATTGGGCTTTCCAAAAAAGTCATACCTGTCTGCTCAAGGGGGAAATTAAGTAGCCATATTCCCTGTTTGCTGCCTCCTCCCTCCTTTCTCCCACCCTCACAGCACTTGATCTCCCTGGGTCATGTCTTCCCTCCCAAACCTCTCTCCATCTCTAGATGCCTGTTTGGATCTTGACAACCAAGGCTAGCAGTTGGTAGCAAAGCAAATGAACGAGAACATCTGAGCTTAGGAGTTGTCCCCTTCCTCCATCATCTCCCACTTCACCTCCAGTAACGGCTTTTCTGAGTTCCTTATTTCATAAGCTGTGTTCAGCTCATCAGTTCAAACACTGAGATAACACTGCGTTGGAGAGGCAAAGGCAAAAATGAAGTTGAGATATGCTTTCCTGCACGTGGGGCTTTTGCATTCAGAAAACACAGGGGAATGGACTCCAGCTGGTTTCTCTTGCCATGTTTACTTTGATTCACCTTTAAGTAGCTAAGAGGAAGAAGAATGAAACAAAAGAACTCTGGCCTGCTTTGTAGTAAGACAGCTTGAAGTAGGATGGAACAAGGGAAGACACCATCCCACTGCTTTTCCACAGGGCCTGTAATATTATAACAACATTGGCAATAATTATAGTAGAAATTGTAGGCGTTTATTGGGTATGTACTGTGGACCAGGTGTTACACTTTATATGCATTATCTCATTTGAGCCTCACCACAACCCCAATATAAAGTGGGAGCAAAGAAGCAATACAGTGCAATAAGGAAGTATGCAGACTGTGCAACCAGATTGCTGGGGTATTGTATGAGTTTGCCGGGGCTGCTATAACAAATTACCACAAACTGGGTGGCTTAAACAACAGAAATGTATGTCTCACAGTTCTGGAGGCTGGAAGTCCAAGATCAAAGACACGGTTGGCTTCCTCTGAGGACCATCAGGAAGGACACATTCCAGGCCTGTCCCCTTGGCTTCACCCTGCGCCTTCACATCATGCCCTTTGTGTGTCTGTGTTCAAATGTCCTCTTCTTACAAAGACACCAGTCATATTGGATTAGGACTCAACTTAATGACCTCATTTTAACCTAATTACCTCTTTAAAGACACTATCTCCAAATATAGTCACATTCTGAGGTACTGATGATGAGGATGTCAACATATGAATTTTTAGGGGGACACACAATTCAGCCCAGAACGGGTAGGAACCGTGGTTCTACTCTTGCCTGCCTGTGTGACTCTTATCCAGCCATGTCCTTCTTCATGCCTCATTCCTAACCCCCATGAGGCTACTGTGAAAAATGATTGAGATAATGTATGTGAAGGACTTAAAACATGTGGTGCACAGTCAACCCTCAATAAATGTTAGTTATTATTAGGTTTCATCCCCATTTTACAGGTGAGCAGGTTAGGACTTCAATATATCTTTTAAGGGGACACACGTCAACTAACAACAGTGGTAAATAAAATAATTCTTAGTAGTAGAGAAAATAATGTGACAATCAATGGCATCATGGATTCATAATCCAGTATTTTCAGCAACATCTCAGTTTTGTGTTTTATGTTTCTTTTCTTGTGCTCACTTCAAGGGAAGATGTTCCCAACGCCTTTGAGATAAGTTTCCCTACTGCTCCCCTTTCTCCTGGCCCCTCCCCTGCTCAGCAGTCAATGCTAATTAGCAGCTGTTTAATTATCAACCCAGTGGGGAAGTGATCTGGCCCTGAACCTTAGGGAGTTACATGCACGGTTAAGCTGTCCCAGATACTGGAAGCTTGTCTGTGTTCCATGCCTTAGGGAGAGGCAATGTGGCTTAGTATAAAGTTCATAGCATTTAGAAGTGGTCAGCCTCGGTGACTCCACCATGTCTGCAACTGTTGGATCATGGGCTCTAAACCTCCATCTCCTCAACTGTAATTGTACCATGCCACAATTTTGTTGAGAAGATTAAATGTAGTAAAATTACCTTGTTAATGTAACTTGTAAAATAGTATACTAATGTGCAGGGCTAGAATCTTCTTTATCCTAGTATATGCACTTGGATGCAGAGAAACATTTGTTGACTGAAAAATTCTTAATTGAGGAGAGGGCCTGAAAGGGGACGGGCATGAGTGGAGTTGCCCAGGTAAAACTGTGCTGTGCACGTGTGTCAAATTCAGGTTTAAAAGTTGAACCAGAATTGTAGAATATTCATCTGTTCATTTTTAATAAAATAATACCCAGTATTATTTTATATTTTTTATTTGTATAAATGTTTAGCTCAATGGACCAACTTAGGGAAGTATTCTAAAATAAAAGCTACCTGTGTATATTTTTGAGAAGCTAAAAAGCTACAATTAAGTTATATGCATGTCACTGGTACCACATCTAAGTGGTAATGAAAGACATTATGTATAAAAGGTTACAATCCAGAGGAGGAGGAGGAGGAGGAAAAAGGAAAACTGGCCTTTTAGTTATAATGCGAGGAAGAAATATAAATACTAGAAAATACTTCTCTGGCATTTAGAGCTTTATCACAAAAAGAAGTACAACACTGAAATCTTCCCCAGAGGTCTTTAAAAATAGTTTATAACCTCATCTCTCTGCTCATCATAATTTTACTTACAATAAAAAACAATCTAAATGACCAATAAGAGGGAAATTGTTGGGTAAATAATGGTAATGGTACATTACTCTATGGAATATTTACATAGCCATTAAAAATTAAACTATGAGAGCTATGTAGCAGTACATTAAAATTCCTATGGTTGAACACTTAGTGAAGAAAGAATGCATAATTTGATCCATAGTATGATTCTATTACATAGAAACTAGGTTTGAAAGCAAATTCAGATCGGAAAAGAAGCCAGAAAAATAAAAGCAACTGATGGTATTACATGGCATCATTGTGGGAGGAAAAAAATGGATCTCCAGTTATTTGTGTGTAATAAGTAAAATATATGTCTTAGATATAGTCATCTCTCTTGGAATTGTAACTGTAATCTCTATTGAGGACATGAAGATAAACTAATGGACTCAGAAAGCTCTCTGCAGTCTTAGGAGTCCTAATTTTTAATAAGACGAGATGCAAAATTGCAGACACCTAAGTCGTGCTTTGGCAAGGAGGGGTGGTGTCCAGAGATTGCCACATTCCAAAGCGTCACGGGTCTCCATTAAAACCTAATTTATGGAATTAAAAATTAAATATATGGAAATGAATTTAAACAGTCTTGTCATTAGAATGCACTTGGTCTAATTGAGTTTGGAGTGATATTGTAATAGCTGTTGCTACACTGTTATTTAAAAACATGAAATATGATATATCTTCCTGTTTTGATGCTGCTGGTAAACAACGTACAGATGGAAGTTTTCAAACTTCCACAAGGTAGATGCTCTTGCTTAATGAAGACCCCAGCAAAGGGAAGCTGCTATCTCAATGAGATCATTCCTGGCAACGAATGTATAATGGGAATCCCTCAGTGCAATCCAGCCACATCAGTAAACAGAGCAGATGAAGGCCTTGCTGTGGGGCCAAAATGGGAAGATGCAATGGCAAATTCAGGCTCCCTCCTTCGAAGTTGAACTGGCACTCTTATTTGAATACAGTGTCCACTCTTATCCATGGTTTTGCTTTTTGTGGTTTCAGTTACTGGCAGTCAACCTCAGTGTGAAAATATTAAATGGAAAATTCCAAAAATAAACAATTCATAAATTTTAAACTGTGTGCCCTTCTGAGTAGATTATTAAAATTTTGTGCCATCCCACACCAACCCACCTGGGACGTAAATCATCCTTTTGTCCTGTGTATCCACGATGTAAATACTTCCCATCTGTTAGTCACTTAGTAGCCTCTTGGTTACCAGACTGACCATTGGTAAATATTGCAGTACTTGTGTTCAAGTAACCCTTATTTTACTTAATAAAGGCCTCAAAACACAGGTGATGCTGACAATTCGGATTTGCCAAAGAGAAGCTTTAAAGTGTTTCCTTTGAGTGAAAAGATATATGTGAATAGAAAAAACAAATAAACATAGTGTATATAGGGTTCGGTGCTATCCTTAGTTTCAGGCATCCACTGGGGGGTCTTAGAACATATTCCCTGTGGATAAGGGGAGACTACTATACTTGTTTCCATAGTAAAAGAAGGTTTTAAGAGGTGTGTGTCATGGTTCTTTCCAGGTTGAGAGTTACATTCACTTCAACATTTTAAATGTTTTTACATTAATGAATATACACGTGCATGGACACATATCAATTAATGTGTATATTCTGGGGTGCTCGGAGAATATGCTGCACAGACCTCTGACGCAAGGAGAGTAACTGACCAAGGACCCCAGCTGTTGCACTCTGAAATCTATCACTGTATTGGCAACAGCTGACCTGGCTGCGGGTGCTCCACCAGTGGCTGAGCACAGCAGGAGTACACATCCCTGGGAGAAACAGGTTTCTTCTGACAGCTGACTTTGGATTTCCAACAGCCTTGCCAACCCTTCTTTAGACTATGGGGCAGTTGAAGACATTTTTCCCCAACCTTGTTCACTCTCTCCCTTATGAGGTCAGATTTGCATCACAGTTTCTTGCATTTTCTCTCCTAATAAAATCCTTGTATGTTTAATCCCATCTTGGCATCCACTTCTCAAAAAAAAAAAAAAAAAAAATATATATATATATATATTACACACCCCACACACACATATACATATATGTATATTTGAGTCGTAATTTGTCTCCAATTGATAGATATTAGTTGTGCCCAGAGTTTGCCATTATACAAATACACATCAGTCCCATCTTTTTTTCAATTATTTTGCTATTTCTTTGGGGCTTTTTTTTTTTTTTTTAAACTTTGCCACAGTGAATGTTTCTTGCTGGAATATCTCCAAAGAACTCACAGAGCAAATGCCATACCTACCACTTCTTTTCTACATGTACAGCATTTTGGGTAGAGTTAAGAGCTTTTCTGACAAGTGAGCCCCAGGCCTTTTGTGTGGGTATGTAGAGCACGGAAGTGAGAAACTACTCTTCCACAGTGTTCTTCCACATTCCAGGGAAACAAGAAGGGAAGGGTTTTGGCCACATCTGTGGTCTCTTCATTCTTCCCTGCTCGCCACCACTCTTGACTCGGATCATTTTGTCTTCCTCTTGTCCCATATCAGAGTTCTTGATTGCAAGTCAACAGGAATTGATTCTGGATCACTTAGGCAAAAGAGAATTTATTGGAAAGGTATGGAGGGCTCACAGTCTATGGGAGACTGAAGGATTGGTTTGGGGGGAGCCCAGAGCTGGGCTATTGGATTCACATCCTTAAAGAGATACCCATGAGGCACCTCTGAGACAGAGAGAGCCTGCAGATTATTTACAGCAGGCAGGTCCTTCAAATTTCACTCCACCAACAGAAACCAGTGGATTCAAGGTAATCCTCCACACATACTAGGGATATTTGGGAAAAGGATAAATGAATGTTGGGTAGCAAAATACAACTTAAAAAGCAATAAGTATCCAGCACACACTCATATATATATATATATATATATATATATATATATATATATATATATATATATATATATATATATATGATGTATTAAGACTTTCTATTTTCAACTAATTTTAAGCTTATGGTAAAGTTGCAAAAATAATAGTTTATAGTATATATCCCTCATCAGGCTTTTCCTAATGGTAACATCTTACACAACCAGGTACAATTATCAAAACCATGAAATAAACATTGGTAAATGCTATTAATAAAACTAAAGACTTTATCTAAATTTCACCAATTTTTCCACTACTGCCTCTTTCCTAGGATCTCACATTGCATTTGGTTATTTCTCCATTGTCTCTTGCAGTCTTCAACAGTTCCTCAGGTGTTGCTTGTCTTTTTGATCATGACACTTTTTTTTTTTTTTTAAAGATTTTATTGGGGAAGGGGAACAGGACTTTACTGGGGAACAGTGTGAGCTTCCAGGATTTTTTTCCAAGTCAAGTTGTTGTGCTTTCAATCTTAGTTGTGGAGGGCGCAGCTCAGCTCCAGGTCCAGTTGCTGTTGCTAGTTGCAGGGGGCAAAGCCCACCATCCCTTGCGGGACTCAAACTGGCAACCTTGTGGTTGAGAGGACACGTTCCAACCAACTGAGCCATCCATCCGGGAGCTCAGTGGCAGCTCAGCTCACGGTGCCGTGTTCAATCTTAGTTGCAGGGGGCACTGCCCACCATCCATTGCAGGACTCGAGAAATCGAACTGGCAACCTTGAGGTTAAGAGCCCGTGCTCCAACCTACTGAGCCATCCGAGAGGCAGCTCAGCTCAAGGTGCCATGTTCAATCTTAGTTGCAGGGGGCGGAGCCCACCATCCCTTGAGGGAATCGAGATGTTGAACTGGCAGCCTTGTGGTTAAGAGCCCACTGGCCCATGTGGGAATCGAACCGGCAGCCTTCAGAGTTAGGAGAGCAGAGCTCCAACCGCCTGAGCCACCGGGCCAGCCCCATGACACTTTTTAAGTGTATTAATCAGTTATTTTGTTGAATGTTTCTCAGTGAGAGTTTGTCTTTTTCTCATGATTAAATGGAGATTATGCAGTTTTTTGAAAAACACCACAGAAATTAGTCTTCATTACATCATCTCATGGAGCTTATGATGTCTGTACTGTCTTACTTTTTATGTTGACCATGATCATTTGGTTAAGGTGGTTTCTGCTGGCTTTCTCGACTGTCTTTCCCTTTGTTGTTAATAAATATCTTGGGGGAAGATGCTTTCAGGCTCTGCAAATAACTTGTTTCTCTGAAGTTTTGCCCATTAATCTTAGCATCCATAGCACACACTCTTTTATACATTTGCATAGCCCTTGAGTTTGTAGATGTTCAGAGACTGGCCACAGCTATTGGATAATAAATTAGTTATTGCCCAACTGAAAGAAAGTTTCCTGGTAGGGACAGAGCCTAGCTGTCACCAGCAGCCTATTCAAACTAATTCAACCCCTAAGTTTCATTTCCATCCAAGGCCTTGGGTTCTGTTTTACTGTCCAAAAATGAAGTGTTGTCATGGCAAGGACAGCATCATTATCCATCAATTTATCTTCAAAGGTCCCTCACTTACTTCTAGAGCTTTGCTATGGACTTACTGGCTCTCCATGCAGGATTTTTCAGTTTGTTTGTTTTTTGGTTTTGGCTGATTCCCAAATGTGATAGCACAGTACTGTCAACAAATGGAAAAGCTGGGAAGCCCTCCAGAAACATGATCAATGCACTTTTCACTCTCCCCCTCCTGAATCCACATCACTCACCCTTCTTTCCTTCATAGAAGTGTTCCCTGGCTTTGTTTATTTCACTTAATGACCCCACCACCTTAACTTCCTTGAGAGTGTTTTTCTCCATCTAATTCTTATTTTGTTATTAAAATTTATTGGGGTGACAATGGTCACCAAAACTGCATAGGGTTCAACTGTACAATTTTATAATACATCATCTATATATTGCATTATGTGTGCACAACCCAGAGTCAATTCTCCTTAAGGAAACTCACTTTGAGCTATCACCAAGCCTGTTTGTTCAAAGCAAGCTGAAGTAAATGCTCTTGGAAAATCATTGTAAAATGTGAGTGCATATAAGATGAACTTGGCTTCAGCTAAGACAAAAATCCTCCTTATATGCAAACGGAATTTGAATTCATGGAAATGAATTCCAGAAGAGGTATGTTCAAGTTGATATTCAGGTAATATGCCAGTATTATCATTCCAGGTAAAGATGGTCTTGCAACAAGAAGGATTTGACCGAAAAAAACGAGGGTATAGAAACATCAATGAGATCGACATCAACATGAATGACCCTCTTTTTACAAAGCAATGGTATCTGGTAAGTGTCTCTGTATTACTCCTAATGTTTCTTATCTTGAGACTTCAGATAAAAGATGCATTTCCTCCCTTTCCTCATTATTCTTTGGAATGTGAGGCAGCATCTCACTCTGTGACTGGCTCTGTCCCCTTTGGTATGTATTAATTTTCTGTCACCACTCATGCATCTCTTTCTCTAATCTGCTTTCTTCTGAACTGCTAAATAGCCATGATCTCCTAGGGTCAAATTAACTACCAACAGCGGGTCAGATTCTTCCAGACTCCGAAAAAGTATACCAGTGTATGAGGGAAGACTTGGAAACAAAAAAAAACATATAAAAGTTAAGTCAAAGGTCTGGAAAGAGTTATCCAGGGTCTCACCAGTCAGAGTAATGGCAGGACGTGATGAAACTACAGGCATAAGAGAAAGGATCAGGTGACTTCACAAGGGACAAGCAGGAGACCTTGAAGACTAAAGTAACAACAGTAGAACCTATTAGTGCTTCCTAAAATAGTGGCAGGAAATCAGTTTCATCGGGCTTAGTTGATGGAGATTCATGGCAGGGAAACCCAATCTGTCTGGTGAAATGAACATTTTCTAGTTTACCAATAGTCCTTCATGATCCATCTGGATGGGTTGAGTTATGTTTAAAAGGGCCTCAGTGCCTCCAAACCAACCAAACTTCAGGGCATATTGAGGGAAAAGGAGTGACTAATTTATAAATGTGAGGAAAGCTTTATTTAAGTTTAAAAGATGTTGAGCAAAAGAGAAAATAAATTACAACCCTGTAGACTTCTACATTATAGGAATGCATCACAAATCCCCTCTTGGAGCTTCAGAATTTGATTATGCCTTATGATTTTTTTTTTGATTTTTTTTTATTAAATTTATTGGGGTGACTTTTGACATGGAATTCTGAAAATCCCATCTGGGTGACCAAATGAACTTATGTGTACAGTCAGTGGGATAACCCTATATATCCACGGGTTCTATATCCACAGATTCAACCACCTGGAAATTGAAAATATTGAAAAAAAATTTATCAGAAATTTCCAAAAGCCAACACTTGAATTTTTCATGTGCAGAGCACTATACTAAATCCGTGCAAATGAAGTGATGTGTAGAAATGCCTTGCTTTAGCCTATATGCAAAATATAGGTTATATACAAACATTACACCATTTTATATAAGGGATTTAAGCATCCATGGATTTTGGGATCCACAGGAGTCCTGGAACCAATCCCCGTATGATACAGCGAGATGACCATATTAGTCAGGATAGGCTAGGTTTCTTGCAATAACAACCCCCAAATCACAATGGTTTAATGAAACAAAAGTTGTTCACTCATCCTATACATCCAATGCTTCATAATCCCTCAGAAATTCAGGCTGATCAAACTCCATCTCTGCTCCACCTTGATCCCTGCTTTTATGAGCTCCTTAAAGAAGGGAAGAGGCAAATTGCACACTGGCTCTTAAAGCTTCTGCTTGAATGTGACAAATGGCACATGAGCTCACATTTCATTGGCCAAAATCAGTCATGTGGTCATTCTCATTTCCAAGGGAATGGAGAGGTGTAATCTTAACATATGCCTGGAAGGAAAAGAGTGGCCATTTTTATAAAGAGCACTAATGACATTCACATAATGTTTAGCAATACTATTAATATAAAAGCCAATTGGTTACTATGGGCTTCTGCTAGCACAAACTCTGATGTCACTATTTTTTAATGATTCATCTTTGAGGAAATCTGCACAGGACACAGATGAAAAAAGAGTAGTGAGCATATTTATTTGGAATTTTTCTGTTTTCTTTTATATCTTCTTTTGATTTTTTTTAAGGTAGGGGATTTTTTTTTATATTTATGTATTTTTGCATTAGAATATGCACTAAAGGTGAGCAAGCTATCTTTAATTTAGTTCAACAAATATTTTTAAGCACAATTGGTGTGGTAGTCCTAAAATCACAAAGGTAAATAAGACATCTCCCTCTTGTAAAGGGTATCGTATTTAGTAAGGAAATCATATTCAAATAAGAATAATCCAAAACAGTATGTGCTAAATTAAAAAAAAAAAAAAATGAGGTATAAATAAAGAACTACAAAAACGAGCATTTAATTCTAAATGGGGGAGGGTTTCTTGCAATGGCAGCTCTAAGGTGTTTAAAAATAGCAATCTGGTCATAAAAGATGGGAGGATTGAAACATCAATTGTGTATATCAAAAAATGGAGGGAGTATACATATATTCAACTTCATGTGTACAGCACAGTGGTCAGGGGTTTAAATGTCTAACTATACACTGTTTTGTATACCTGAAACTAAGAAAAAATTATTATTTTTTTTTAAATGGAGGGAGAAAGCCAGAAGAAGTAGGTGGGGGAACACCCAAAAGTACTGGTTCATGGAAGATGTGGCCTTTGAGCTGGAAAACTGGATGCCTGCAGAGCATGTCAAGCAAATGTTTACACAGTTGCTTTCCTACACCAAACTAATAAGATTCTCTGTTTTGGGATCCTCATACCAGATCAATACCGGGCAAGCTGATGGCACTCCTGGCCTTGATTTGAATGTGGCTGAAGCCTGGGAGCTGGGATACACAGGGAAAGGTGTTACCATTGGAATTATGGATGATGGTGAGTATTTCAATGCCTTTACATCATTTGGAATGCAAGTGTGTCTTTGCATGCCTTCAGAATATAAAAGAGTCATTGTTCTGGAGGAGGAATAGCCTGTGCTGGGCGTCACAACCATCTGTACTCAACTTCCTCTAAATCCATGGTCCTCAAATTTGAGGTTGCCCTTAACAAATATTTATTGAATTAATAAATTTTTCAAAATAAACAAATGAAACTTGTCACTCAACCTTAGTTTTGTATTAGGCGACTGCTTATATCTTACCTTAAAACATCTTCTGAACCTCTTTATATTTACCATCTATTTCTTTTTTTTTTTTTTAATTAAATTTATTGGGGTGACAATTGTTAGTAAAATTACATAGATTTTAGTTTACCATCTATTTCTCTAGACCTACACTGTCCAGTGTAGCGGCCACTAGCCATATGTGGCTATTTACATTTAAATTTTAATTAAAGCTAAATAAAATTAAAAATTCAATTCCTAGCTTCATTTCAAGCACTCATTACCCACATGGGACTGACAGCTGCTGAAATTCAAGCCAACTCCATTTTTATCATCACAGAAATTTCTATTACACAGTGCAGCTCTAGATCCATGAAATAGCTTTTTAGCAGCAGGATTGGGGTTTAGAGAATTTTTTACTTTATTGTTATTTTCGGAATGAACCCTTATAAAGCAGACTTTAATAACATTTTATGACACATGCTCCATGTAATATGTTATCCTATCCCAAATGCCTGACTGATAAAGATTGCACAGAGCTTTATTTTATATAGTTTGTGATATGAAAACCAATGGGTTGGATGAATTGGTGTTTTTCTAACTACACATGTCCTTGGCTCTGCCAAAATCTGGAGCATCTCTGCCCTGCAGTCATCTCACTGGGGATGTACTGTCGCCCTTCGTTAGCTGTCTGGGTCCTCCAGTAAAAGCTCCACTGTGAAATATTAGCCCAGTTACATATAAAGACTATACAGAGATGAAACAATGGAGCCTTTCCCTTCTGAAAATCTTCAAAGAACACTATGTTCTCTAAAGCAAGCCTTTGAAGCAGAATTGATGGGAAAACAAGGGGAGCCAGAGTGATTAAAATTGCTGCTGTCTTTGTGTGGGCTCATTAAATAGCAACATAAAAACAATGCCTCACTGTTTTCTGATGCATTCGATGTTTTGAAATGGATGTAAAAGCTTTCTCCAGTGGCCAAGGGCTTTCACAAGAACGGAGCTCTGCCCAAGAGTGTGTGTGCACAGATGTCAGGAGCTTATAACTGTCTCTTTTTTCCTAATGTTTTGGTTTAGAAACCAAAGTAGCTAAGGCCAGCTCACCTAGGAGAAAGATACATCTAGGTTTGGGGGAAACCTGCCTAGGATATATTGTAATGACCATTTCACACAGCATATCTACTGGGTATCCCCTACAAAGTATTAGAGAAGCACCCTGAACGTGCCACTACAGTAACAGCAGAGAGGCACACCATTCTTATGAAACCTCCAACAGCCCCATGATACTCACTTCAGGACTCTAACTGTAGCCCCCTTGACTGACTGTCCATCATGCCTTCCAAAGATAACAAGGCAGAGGTGACTCCTGACTCCATTCCATATTTCCTGGCTTGAGAGACCACATTCTTTAGAAAGTTTTGGAAGAATTTGTTTAATGTTACTTCTTCTCCTGGTTAGTGGTCTTTGGGATCCTCCAAAAGCAAACTCTCTGCCTCCCAATTAAAAATTTCTAACTTCTCCATTATTTTGGTTACCTACTACTGCAGAACAAACCACCCCAAAATTGGGTGGCTTTATACAACTACCATGTTGTTATCTCTCACAGTTCTGTAGGTTGACCAGGCCAAGCTGATCTGTTCTGCTGCTGGTCTCCATGGGGTCTCTAGTGTAGTTGGAGTCAGGAGACGCTTGGCACTGGAATCAACTGGAGGCTCCCTCCTGCTCCATAGAGTCCCAGGGTCTCTCTATTCCACATGGTCTCCTCAGCAAGGTAGCTGGATTTCTTACAGAAGGCTCAAGGCTCCCAAGAATAGGCATTCTAAGAAGCAGAAGCTGCCGGTCTTTTTAAAGTCTGAACCTGGAACAGGCAAGCATCACTCTGCCACTTCTGCTGAATCAACAGTCTCAGGCCAGATTCCAGAGGAGGGGAAATAAATTCTGACTCCTGGTGTGGAGAGAGAAAAGGATTTATGGCGATCTTTCATTTAACGTGTGCTTATTCAGTATAACAACTGAAGAAAAGAAGGACTGCCAAGTCATTCTCTAAATCCACTGTTGAAGAATAAGATGAGCACATTTGGAACAACAGTAGCCTCCCATGCAATGAGGACAGGTCCAGATGCTAAGCAGCCTCTTACTATGCCTCTCAATTGGGCATCTCTGACGCAACACCTAGAAATAGAAAGTAGTGAAGGTGAGGCTGGGAGCATCCGTGCTGTATTTTCTCTCTTAACTGCCTGGGCATGTAAATGGCATGGTATCATTTCCCAGATAGTCTCTCAGCAAGATATCATTGCAAAACAAGATTTTTTTTTCTCTTTTTTTTTTCTTTTTTAGTTTATTTTTTAAATTTATTGGGGTGACAATTGTTAGTAAAATTACATAGATTTCAGGTGTACAATTCTGTATTACATCATCTATAAATCCCACTGTGTGTTCACCACCCAGAGTCAGTTCTCCTTCTATCACCATGTATATGATCCCCCTTACCCTCATCTCCCACCCTCCACCCCTCTTACCCTCGCAAAACAAGATTAAAGACAGACACAGATGCTGACCCTGACCTCTATGAAATAATGTAATATTTTATAAGCATTGGCTTTCTGTATTTTGGCCTATATGGCAAATAGTCTATCATCTATATGTGGAAGTTTCAATTTGTAGATAGTCCAGTTTATTTTTTTAAAGTACAGGTGACATACAATATTATATTAGTTTCAGGTGAACAACAGTGATTTGAGATTTATACACCTTACAAAATGATCGCCATGATAAGTCTCATAATCATCTACCACCATACACACTAATTATGATATTATTTACTATATTCTCTATGTTTTGATAGCCCAGTTTTAATAGCCATTCACTCCTTTTTGGTTGCCCAACTCAAAACTCAATTGCCATTCCCTCTGGTAGATCCAGTGACTTGCTTGATGCTGAATAAATATTTTCTGCCTTCAGTCGGGTGCAACTTAATGCTATTTCCATATACTACACATCACTAGAAGAGTTCCTCCATGATTAACTATTGCCCAAAGGGACAGAAAGCATTTCTTAAGGGTCTACTCTAACATTCCAAGCAATGAGATGTCAGCAAGTACCCCACTTAACAATGACAATTCATCCCTTTTGTTGTAACGGAATTATTTAGTGTTGGGAATTTGATCTAGAAAATGGGATGTGACTATAACAAGACATGGGTTGGTCAGGAGTTACCCATCCCAGGCATGATTCAAGGCAAGTAGCTGGCTTTCAAGGTCAAAGACGGTCAGGGGTGGCATGGTCAAGGCCTTTAGCTGATATCAGATGGAGCCAAGAGAATAAGATTGAAGGCCAGTGAAGAGGGGCTAGAGAGAACTTCAAGCTGAAGTAGCAATAAAAACTAATATTTATTAAGTACTCACTATGTACTAGGCACTATCTGGCATTTTGGAAACACCATCACAGTTATTCTCTAAGGTTAGTATTATTATTATCCACATTTTGCAGATGAAAAAATTGAGGTTTATGGAGGCAAGCAACTACCCAAAGTCTCACAAGAAATCCTAACCACCATCCTCAGTGCTTGAAACCCACCCCTTGGCCCCATTTTCCTGGTGGGACTTTGTGAACAGGATCTCATGCATGTAAGCGGAGGTCCAGACAGTCACCCACACCCTTCCAAGAGATTTAGAACTCTGCATCACATAGAAAAGTAGCATTTCCTCTCCTAACTTGAGCTTCATAGGCCTCAGAAGTTCCAGTGGGATGTTTGTTCCAGTTCTTATTGCTGTGTAGCAAATTACTCTGACACAAAGCAGCTTGAAGTAACTATTTATTATGATTTTTGTGGCATAGGAAGAACCTGCCTTGGCAGTTCTCACTTGAGGTTTCTCATTCAACGGAGGTCAGATGTTGGCTGGACTGTGGTGATCTGAAGGCTCAATTGAGCTGGACATCCAAGATGGCTCATTCTCAGGCTGGTGGTAGATGATGGCTGCTGCTGGAGCTCAGCTGTCAAACACAGAGCCTGCACATGGGCTTCTTACACGCAGCTGGTTTCCTCCAGAGTGAGCAAGTGTCTAAAAGGAATAGGGGGAAGATGACTGGCATTTTCTGATCTATCCTGGATGTCATACAATGCTGTTCTACTATGTCCTACTGTTAGAAGCAGTCACAGGCCACTCAGACTGAAGAGGCGAAAATAGACCTACCTCTAATTGGGGAGGGGTGGGGAGGGACATTGTTACGTTGTAGAAAACCACATAGGATGGGAGATATTAAACCACCACTTTTGAAAAATACAATCCATGCATTGAGGTCTACTCCTCATCAACATATAAGTCAGTGGGGGTGGTACAAGGGGCTAGCTTTCTTGGGACAATGAAAGGAACTCAGCTTAGGACCAGGGTCCTCAAATGTAATATTAAACTCTTAACATTCTAAGTAGGGATATGTTCATAGAGCTCCTTGCCAATTCCATGAGGTCTCCAGAACTGTTAGAGCTTCCTGGAAATTTGAACTATTGTGGATTAGACTCCAAATTAATGACAGTTCATGAACAAAAATATAACCAAGTATTTATCATTTGTGCACCACATTCATTATGATTGGCTGGGGAAGTGTCAGTGCCCCTGCAGACTGTGAACCATAGATATTTGTACAGCTCAGTTTCTGTGTCCAAATTGTCTGTTTTTCCAGGACCTACATAGTATCTGTCATAATTGCTGAAAATAAAAATGCATGAAAAATAAGAATGATTACAGTACTAATATAAGAATTAGTAAGCTGATTTAGAAAATGTATTTAGTATATTCCCCTTCAAAAGATAATCAAATATGCAAAAATATTAAAATACTATGTAATTACCAGGTTATCATTTGAATGCTTTAGTTTATTATTCTTCTTCTGAATCATGTCTGTTGTCCTTCACAATTCTATAAATAATCTTTTCTTTCTCAGACCAAAGTCTGTGTCTGTTCTAACTTAACACAGTCTTTCCCTTAACCTAATTAAAAATCTTTTATTTTAATTAGGCTAAATTTATCTTATTTTAATTCTAATTTCCTTCTGGTCTCAAATTATCTCTTTGCTTCAATATTTTCCCTTCAGAGAGAAGAGACTACTACTTAGAAAATTTCTCTCCTAAACAACTTACACTATCAAACATGGAGTCATGTTTTAAAAACTGACTCTGTTAGAGAAAAAAAAAAAAAGTTTTCTGTGTGTGTGTGTGTGTGTGTGTGTCTCTCTCTCTTCTTTAACTTTTCTGTGTGTTACAAAAATGTTTTCCTAACAATAAGTTCACAGAATTAAACCAATTTCAACAAATATATTCAACAATTTAATTCCAACAAACATTGTAAAACTAAGTCAATTTTTTAAACTGTTCTGCTCTTCTGCATTATCCATAGAACTCTAGTGATGTGGTAGGTGATGGTACTAATGATGACATTAGAAATATAATTTATCAAGTGTTTACTACAAGTAAACAGTTTCAATTGTCTCTAATCTTGAAAATTGCTTTGCAAAGTAAATATCCCCATTTCAAAGATGAGGAAATTGAGGCTCAGAGAGATTATGTCACTTGGCCAAAGCCACACAAATATTACAGTGTCTGAGCCTGAAATGGAACTAGGTCTGTTGGCATAGACTGTGCTTATCCCCAGTTTTTCCCACAGCCTACAAGGACCATCCCTGAATTAGGGTCCAGAACAAGGGTCTGCAAACTTTAAAAGTATTAGTCTTTAAATCTTCTGACTGCTGTCCTTCTGCAGTCCTTGAGAGGGGATGAGGAGGAGGAGGAGGAGGAAGAGCAGGAAAAGGAGGAAGAGGAGGAGGAGCAGGAAGAGGATGGTGGACCAGAAGTGACCTGCTATACTCTCCCAAGCAATAGAAAGCAGCCATGATAACAGTAATTGCTTTGGATGGCAAAATCAGCGGCGAAATGTTAGACAGTCTGTAAAACAGTGACTCCCCATCCAGAAAGGACTTAGCAGATATTACATGTGCAACCAGAATAAAACCAAAAAAAATTTCTTTTTAGAGAAACAGTAATCCTTGAAGAACATGGGTTTGAAGTGCTCAGGTCCACTTATTCACGAGCTTTACAACTGACCTGGGCAGTTCAAGCCCAGGTTGTTCAAGGGTCAACCAGTGGTTGGGAATCTGCATACAGAGGGCCAACTTAAGTTATATGAGGATTTTAATCTTTCCAGGAGGTTGGCACCTCTAATCCTACGTTGTTCAAGGGTTAACTGTATACATCCTCATACAAATTCTTTTTTGCAGGACAAAGCAATAACTATGACCTGGCTTTAACATGCATGTAGTAAAGATGAAAGCTAAGAAACAGACTTAATAATACTTCTAGCTTTTAAATATTACAACCCAATAGAATTGTTAAATGATGCTGGGACAAGCACCCCACACTGTGCTTGCCCCCATTAGGTCGAGAAGAAAGCAAGCAAAGAGAGGCCAAGCACATTGCCTGAAGTCATGCAGCCAGTTGGCAGCATGGTTGGAATTCAAACCTGGATTTTTTATTAAAAACCTACACTGGTAACCATTATGCTAGCTGGTGCAAGAACCTGGCTGGTTTCTTGGAGGGCTGGATGCTCAGATGTAACTACTACAAAAATTATATGGCTCTCAGACCTGGATGAGAGCTTTTTGATTTGCCCTTGATGTTCCAGGGTACTTTTTGAGGCCCACCTGTCTGATGGAACCCAGCAGTTCATGGACCATAATTCGACCTTTGGAATGATTATTGGGCAACAAGGTAGTCCACATCCAGGAGACTCAAGGTCTTGGGCTTCCTGGAAAGCCACATTCTGGAAAGACAAGCGTCAGCTCCCACTCAGGACACCTCACAGGAGACCATTTGCCATTTGCCTAATCGCTTTTCTTGCCCAGCCGTGTTCTTTTTTATTTTCATGCCAGAGAAACCTCTTCTAATACATTGTTGTCCAGGCCCTGTTAAATAATAATTACTTTCCCTTCTCAGGGCCCGTTTCAATTCAGAAGATATGCCAGTTGATGTTTCAGAAATGTCAGGATTTCCACAAATCTCTCTTAGATCACTGTCCTAATGAGCCATCCATTTTGCAGCCACTAAGCCCCTTAGCACTGACATTTATGGCAAAAGTGTTATCCTGGGGCCCCAAGCTCTATTGGCTTCACTTCTCTGATCCATCTGGTGGCAGCTGTCCCTCTACTTGGGTGGTGCAGCTCACTGTGGAGTAGAAACGCAAGTGTAGGGCCTCAGGCACAGGTGCTCACCCCCATCCAAGTCTCCAGGTGGCAGCACATAAGGAGGGCATTTTCTTGAGCAGCTTTCCTGAGGACAGTGGCAATTATTCACCTTTCATTCCTATGCTGTTGTTGTCTTTTCACAGGGATTGACTATCTCCATCCGGACCTGGCCTCAAACTATGTAAGTACAAGCCAACCTGTGTTGGGAAACACATACATCTTAAATGTTCTGGCATCCCTCATTATTGGGAACACACATGCACACATGCACACACACGCATGCATGCACATAGGACACGCACACACACACACACACACTGGAACTGCCCATCTTGTTAGAGCCACAACTCGGGCCAAAGACAAACAGACAAGGCATGGGCCCTGGCAGCAGAAAAAGCTGATAGCTTTGTGAGAAGAAAAGAAGGAAACAAGGTCTGAAAGACAGCGTGCCAAGAAAAAAAGGTACAGGGAGGGGCAAAGAAGAGAGAGCCTTGTCAAGGTTTAAAATCAACTCTAGCTAAGGATATTGAAATTGAAGGATGGAAATGATCATTTGGGTTTTTGCTGGTTAAACTGATGGCAAAATGCCAAATAGTGCAGCAATTCACATTGCAACCAAAGCTGTATGAAAGCAAGAACATAATCTTTTTTATTATTTCTGTGCTTATGAGCACTGAACACCAACTATCCCTCACAACACTATGTACAGTATTTAGTTTCCCTTGACAAGTAACAGTCACAGGAAGTCATGGTAAACACTATTGGGTTAGAACCACATGCTCTGACTTTTGACCCAGCAAGTCACACTGCTTCCCTGATGAAACCTACAAACCCTTTAAACATAAGCGATCACTATTTTAACCCCAGGAAGTACACTACCGTGTTTCCCCCAAAATAAGACCTAGCCAGACAATCAGCTCTAATACGTCTTTTGGAGCAAAAATTAATATGAGACCTGGTATTATATTATATCATATCATATATCATATCATACCATATATATCATATAAAACCCAGTATTATATCATATCATATCATATCATACTATACTATATTATATAATATTATGTTATGTTATATTATACCCGGTCTTATATTAAAATAAGACTGAAACTTATGTTAACTTTTGCTCCAAAAGACGCATTAGAGCTGATGGTCTGGTTAGGTCTTATTTTCAGGGAAACACGGTATTCAAATATTAGTGTGTTTGCTTAAAATTATTCAAACTATTACTAAGCTATACTTCTGTAACCTGCAGATATATATATAAAAAAATTATTTTAGTACCTAAAGAGATCATATTTACAAGAACACAGACTTCAATAGTGAAAAGGTGGTTAACAAGCAGAAGTGTTTTTAGGTCAACATTCTGGGTCATTCATCCTGGAAGTTGTGTGTCTACATTGCAAGAAGAAAACAGAGATTTTTTTTCCCCCATGTTTAGTGCATTGGGCATCAGGAAGCAAAATCAAGAAGAGTATACATTGGGCTAAACATCTTTTTTTAATAATTAAAGAAAGTTAAATGAATATTTGGCCCAGTCCAGTGTGCCCCCAGAGAGACATGGCAGAAATTAATCCAACACTCTGTTCCAAGAGATGAGAGTCCCCTCCTATAGATAAGACAATAGAGAACAACATATGAGTTGTAGATTTTGCCTCAGTTGTCCATCTGCAACATCTAAGGAAACACTTCTCTTCTTCCCTGGTCCTCTTTCCACACAGAGCTGTGTGTCTGTCTGTCCCTGTTGCTTCCTTAAAGGGACTACTTCACACAGAAACTTGTTCTCTTCTTCTAGTGTCCTCCCTTTCTCTGCCTCCCCAATGACTACAGGGCCTTGGAGAGTTCTCCAAAGGGGAGAAGGAGAAATACATCTTTTGCTTTTTCTCCAAGTTTCTGATACTCAGTGACCTTTCCTTATTTACAGAAATAGCAGGGATAATGGCCTGCAGGGACCAGCAGTTTCAGCCTCAGAGGGCTGCCCCCTCCACATAGGCATTTGTATCCTCCTTCTAGGCTGAGCTGCGACTACACAAGGTTCCTGCCATCTCGAGCACCCAGCATCTCGCAGAGTAGCCAACAGGGCTCTGCTCACTTTTGCAAATCAGTGTTCTTTCATCTTGCAGCTTGTAGGACTTCAAGGTGAGGTGGTTGCCAATCAGGCTTTTAAACTGACATCCCTTTGTCTCGCCCCTGCTAGTTTAGCCCCGGTGAAGGGCACTTACATAGAGATTAACCTGGGCATCCTTCCCTTCTCCTCTCCCAGCCCAGGTATTTCCATGACAGGCTATTCCCAAAGCCAATTACCAGATTAAAAGAGATAGTAATTCAAGTAGGAAAAAAAATCCTCTGAGGCTCTGAAGAACTGCAGGTACAATGCTAATCAACAGTGCGATTCATCTGTCAAAAATCCCTAATCTGAAATTGGAAAGTGAAACATCCAAACTGGAAGGAGCCAGCTCCCATCAAATCTGTGATGTCAGAATATACCTGAAGAACTCTGTGGTTCTATGAGTTGTTGTAGGGTTCTTTCTTTTTTTTTTTTTTTTTCTGTTTCTTTCCAAAAACGTGTTTGTTTTTTTCTAATTAAAAAAATAAATACATGTTCTCTGTAGAAAATCTGGAAAAGCATAAAACAGATTAAAAATTAACCATATCACCATTCTTAATATTTTAACATATTTTGAACTTCCATTTCTATGTGTATATTTTTAATGAGTGCTTATACAGTATCCCTCCTTCCACTTGATATGTCATGAACATTTTATATTATTAAATCGTCTTCAAAACATGATTATAAGGGCTATACAGTATTGCCTCATGCTGTAATTTATTTAAACTTTCCAATCCCCAATTGTTGGACAACTCGGTTGTTTCCAATAAGTGTCTCACTCTAAGAGAAAGAGTGACAGATAGTGTCAAGGGAAGTAGAGGGTCTCCAAACCATAACCTGCTGAGGAGAGCTGAAAGAACTGGGAAAAAGACAACTTAAGTAAGAGGCATACACTTAAAAATAAATAAATAAATAAATAAATAAATAAATAAATAAATAAATAAATAAATAAAGAGGGACATACAAGGTCTGACAATTAAATTCATGAACTCATCCTAGAACAAGTGCTACATACGTCATTGCTGAATATCACTACGGCCACCTTAAAAGTACGCCTCTTGGGAAGCTATGCACCGATCAACACCAGTGCCTAGTCCACCCTTCAAAGCAATTTTGGAACTCTTTTTCTATGGCCATCAGAGCTGTCATCGTATTACCCTTGATGTCCTGAATATCATCAAAATGTCTTCCTTTCAATATTTTCTTTATCCTCAGGTAAAGAAGATATTGGGAGCCAAATCAGGTGAGTAGGGAGGGTGTTCCAATACAGTTATTTGTTTACTGACTACAAACTCCTTCCCAGACAGTGCCGTGTGAGCTGGTGTATTGTCGTGATGCAAGAGCCATGAATTGTTGGGGAAAAGTTCAGGTCGTCTACCTTTTTCACTTAGCCTTTTCAGCACTTCCAAATAGTAAACTTGGTTAGTTGTTTGTTCATTTGGTTCAAATTCATAATGAATAATCCCTCTGATATCAAAAAAATGTTAGCAACATCATTGCAATAAGTTCACAAACTTAATTGTCAGACCTCATGCATTAAATATGTTTTCAAATATTTTAAATATTCCATGTGGGATGAAGCATTCACTTTGTTCAGGAAAGTCTACCAAGAAAATTCCCACCAATGGGTGACAACTGCAGGAGGAAGATTTTAGTTCAGTTAAAAGAAAAAGTAACTGTCAAATGATTAAAATCAGGTTAATAAATCAAAGGAATTAGCTCTCTGAGGAAGTAATGAATTCTCCACATCTGCCAATATTCAAAAGGAGTGTTGGAGTCCATTTGGTAAGGATGTTGTTGAGACGACAACATCTACACTAAACTTAAACTAGATATCTAAGAATTGAACAGAAAATGTAAGTTCTGTACAAAACTGCACATTTAGACAACTTCTATCCAGAGGAAGATCCACATCTTCAACATTTATCAAACACTTGGAACTTATATAGTGTTTGATAAATGTCCTACAAAGAAATTTAGTTACCCATGGTTGTGAAAATTTTCTGTCTTTGATATAGGTGAGAAAACTAACATCCAAATATCTCGTTCTTAATTCCTCGGCAGAGAACATGAGTCTGACTATTTTTTACTGGCCTTGTTGTCTGTCTCACCCTGTGTACAGTTAACAATGACAATGTTAAAACTACTAACCAAATTCATCTTCTTTATTTTTAATTACAAATTTTATACTATAATTAACAGAATGAGGATGGCAAGTGCAGTAGACCTGCCCAGCAGAGCAATGAAATCCGTGGATGGTGATGAACTCGAAAATTGTTTGAGCAAAGGGTTAACAGGCAGATTCACACCTTCTTAGGTGACTTAATAGCTTGGATGTGATGAGCTATCCAAGTGTCCTTCTAGTGAAATGTACTTTGGGGAGGTCTGTGTTTGGGTTCCCCCAGAAGCAGACTATGAGACAAGGGTTTGAGTGCAAGTTGTTTATTTGGGAAGTGATCCCAGGAAGCAAGGAGAGAGGGGGGAATGAGACATGGAAGGGAAGGCAGCCAATAAATAGTGCATTACCAAACAAGTTACCACGGGGAGCAGCCAGAATTTCATCCCATTGGCGAATCTGGGAGATGGTGCAGAAAATGTCTGCTAGAGTTATCCCACACAGGATGGCTGTGTTATTTATAAATACCACAGGAAGCTGGGATATTTATACAGCAACTCCTGTCCATCATTGGTTGAGGGCTGGTCCCACGGGATGTTAACATCCTAGCACTTGCTACTTTCCCACAGCCCTTGGCAAAGAGATGCAGGTACAGGCAGCCAGAACTCACCAGGGATCAAAGGTATATGTGCGGTCTACTGGCAATTACTGCCACAGAGAGAATGACTTGGAAATTTATTAAAGGTTAAAATAAACAGAAATGTGCTGTGTTGGGAACATTCCTTTTTGCTACTGATTATGTTCAGTGAGAAGTAAAAAGTCTAGCAGAGATTCTAAGACAAAGATTGTTATGCAGAGTGTCATGCAGGGTCTCTGGTCCCGCTCCCCACATAAGAACACAGGACGTGGCGAGGCCAAAAAGGAACACCCACAGAGCCATAGTTAGGGGAGTCATACCACTATAGTCTCACTGGCAGCTGGGTTGGAGACACAGGAAGCAGGAGCCACACTATCCGCAACCTGCTGTCCACTTCTCTCTGCCAACCAACCTTACTTGCTAGCTGCAATCCGCCATGCTAACTGCAATCTGCTCTTGCTAGCTCAGCCACCATCTTCTTGCTAGCCCCCAGTTTCTGCTAGCGTAGCCACAGCAGTTATATTAGTGGCCAATGGCTCACTGGTTACAGCTTACGGCTAACTAGCCACAGCTGATGGCCATCCAATCACAGTTGATGGGCATATACTACCTGAGCCAGCACCTTTCCATGTGAGGCCGAGAGCCTGGAAACTGCACTCGTGGCTCTGTCCCCACAAAGATGATAAAAATTTCTTCATAATCAAACCAGGTAAATGTTTCCCAAAGCAGAATTATTTTCAAAGCCTGTTTTTTCCATGTATTAAAAGAGAAGAGTCAGAGTATACTGGTAGTCTGGTATTCTTTCTATTTAAACTGAAATTAGAATCCTTTGAAAACTGCAAATCAATACATAAATGAGAGTCGTTACTGTTAATTTAATTCAACAAATCTACGTTGAATCTGTTGTGAGTTAGGAGCAAAGGATAATAATAGCTGCTTGCATTATTACTCTATTATTGTATGATTGAATTTAATCTGAGGGATCCAGTCCCACTGGCAAAGGTTCACTATTCCAAATAATTAAAATTTTCCTTTTCTATCGCAATAGCAATAACATGAAATTAATATTGGCCAAGAAACTATTTTAGAACAAGTCGAAACCAGAGTTCCTTTACCCCATCCTCTCTGTGTAAATGGTCTGGATATATGCTGTAACACAATCTGATCACTGCATATTGGACCTGCTATGTGCAAGTACCACAGGAAGAAAGAAAGCCAGACACAGGTATTCTCCAGTGGAGCCTGAGGTCAGTAAAGACACAGGTGTGGAATGCACCTCACAGGTGAGAGGCAGGCAGGCAGAGAGGTTGTTCATCTCTACTGTGTGGCCCCGTGTTTACAGCACTGGTCCAAGCCCAGGGATCCTTCCAAGAATAGAGGGGGACTTCTACAAGAACATGAGAAGTGTGACCAAGGTTGCTGCTCTCTTATTTTGGTCATAGGTGGAGCCAAGCATCTCCTGCTTTTCCCAATGATTGTTCTGCTAAAGCTACAAAAGTCAAAGAAGTGGCTAGTGGTTCTGTAAAATCCAAGGAAACTCGTTTGCAGTGGGTGGGAGTTTTCTCCAAGGCAAACCTGAGACAAGGATTGGAAAGCAAGTAATTTATTTGGGGGTAGATCCCAGGAAGCACTAGTTGGGGAGAAGGGATACAACTTCAGAAGGGAGAGCAGCTCAGAAAGTTTGTTACAAAGCCAGTTACACCGGAGGGCAACAGGAGCATAATCGCACCATGGAACTCTGGGAAGTAGTGTAGAGAGAGATGCCTCAGAGTTATCCACTAGCTCTTGTCAATCACTGGTTGGGGGCTGTGGCCCCGTATCAAGCACAAGGTGGGGAGGTGGGGATATTAACTGCCCAGCTCTCCTGGCCTGCCCTTCATACAAGCACAATAGGTTCAGTGGACACAGAGAGTCTTCAGGTGAAGAGTTTCAGATGCTGACAGTTAGAAATTGGCCAGCATGCCAGGTAAGGTTCTGATACTGTGACAATAATGAAAATTGTGTCAAATCCTAGTGTGACACCAGGCTTCCTAACTCATCGTTGCACAACCTTAGATTAATCTATAAAATCTCTTTGACCTTGAATTTCCTCATTTGTGAAATGGGCAAAATAAATATCAGTTTTGCTGTGAGGTATCATTGAGATAAATCATGTATATAGGGTCTGCCAGATAACAGATGCTCCATAAACATTCATTTCCTTTTCAAAAGAGCTGAGATTACAACTCTGCACAATGGCAGGAGCATGCTGCAAGAAATCACTGTGATTGCTCAGTGCCCTCCTCAAGGTTCTCACAAGAGAAGTAAGTATACTTCATTTAGACTAAGTATAAGATTGTAAGGCTAGGAAAGCAGAGGCCAAAAGCACAGGTTACCAAAATAAATCTCAAAGATTTATTTGAAAAATAAAAGATTTAATTGGAAAAAAAAACAATCCAAGCAACAGAAAATAAAGGGAGAGAGAAGACCCATTGCCCATAGCCAGGGATGCAATTAAGAAGGATGCCCCAGAGACAGCAAAATTTCTCATCTACTCTTCTCTGTCTCAGAACTTTGAACTAAAAAGATATTCAGGGATATTCATAAGGGAGGCCTAATGCTCAAGATGGGTGAAGATATTGTAAGATGGCAATTTTTCCAAGTGAAGTTTTCTCCAGGCCAAGGAAATTGTATCTTCTGATGTTTAAGTGATCACAGAGTGGGTCACAGACTTCTGCCCTGATGGGCCACTTCTTGAACTAGGGCCTCCATCTTTCAGCTTGGAAACTGTTGGTCACCCTCTGAGCAACTCTAAGGTCCTGTTCTGAGAATCTGGGCAGATTCACGTGGTCTTCCTTGAGTTATTCCATGAATTTTTGAATGCAGCGAATGTGGGAGATTGATTCACTCCAACTCCTCATTCTTCCCTAAACCTAAAGCTTCTGCCATTGGACTTTGCAGAACCTCCCTCTGAAAGGGGGAAGTATATTTCCCACCCTTTAACTTTGGGTTGGGCCATGGGACTTGTTTAAAGCAATAGAATAATATGGAAGAGTCAAAGTACCCATTCAGAGGACTTAAGAGGCCTTGTGTGCTCCCACGTGCCTCCTATACCTCTACCATCACCACTAGAAGAACATGCTTGGGTTAGCCCACTGGACCCAGGAGGCAGATTAGAGATACATGGAGAAGAATTACCCCAGTTGCCAAACCCTGCAGCACAGCTACCTAAGTCAACCTACAATACTTCATGCGGTTAAAAGCAGAGCTGCCTACCCGAGGAGCCCCACCAATACTACCACCTGACCCCCAGATAATCCCCAGAAGCAAGCAAGCCCAGCTACAACCAGCAGAACTGCCCAGGTTTGCCCAGCTAAAATCATCTTACTCCTAGCTGAACTGCAGACTTTAGGTGATATAAATGCTTACTGTGATATGCTGCTGATATTTTATGGTAGTTTTTATGCAGCAACTGTTATAGTTACCCTTGATAGACCTCAGTCCTCCAACAGAATTTAAGCCCATCTTAGCCTAGGGAGAATATAAATTTCTCTGACCCTACCCTAGACTTACTGATCAAAATCTTTAGGAATAAGCCTCATAATATATATATTTTTGAAAATGTTCCCAGATTCTGATGATTAACCTTATCATTCATTTTGGCACTTTATTCATTCATTCTATCATTCATTCAATAATGTTATTCACCTATAACATACGATAACATCAGAACTAGATCAGGAGCTCTTTGTAGGAAAGTGTGTACTTTTAAAATTTTGTGTCCCCTTTAACATTTAGCACAGTAGTAAGTAGAGATTTAATAAATATTTGCTAAAACACATTGGCTATGAGTTAATAATTCATACATTGTAAATGAAATAGGGAGCTAAATCATATGATGAGCCTCTGTCAGTGATGATGGGGAGCTCCAGCATGCAGAACCTTCTAACTCCCAGCTCTCAACTATCTCATAGGTGATGCCCTCACTTCATTCCTCATTAATGCATGTCACTGGTGAGAGGAATAGAAGACTATAGAATTAACTGACCACAGAAATAATGGCCAAAGGACTGGAGAGAATAGGATTCTCAATGTGAATAATCCACATGCAAATAGCCAGAAGCTATTTCTTTTCTGGAATGTCTAGAATTCCTCAGGGTGGTAGAAATGCAATTTAGTTCCCAAATGGAAAAGGATGCATTATGCTCTTTGATTCATACCAAAATTTGGGACATTACTTATACTCCAGGATTCCTACTGCACCAACAGAATTTCCTGTAAAAAAAAAAAAAAAAAAAAAAAAAAAAAAAAAAAAAAACCCACCCCCAAGGACCTGCACTTTTCCATTCTTTTGATGGATTCCTAACAGGTGACTGTGTCTGAAGAGGGACTTTTAGAGCACTCTGAAGGGCTGCCAGTGTGGAGCCTTAAGGAAATGCCGTCAAGCCTGGCAGCTGTGTGCACACCAGGGCTCCAGGAGGCAGGTGGCCGCCATGATGAAAGTGAGCCTGCTGGAGATGGGCTCAGTTCCTCAACCCTGAATGATTCAGATGCTATGAAGTATTGATCGTATGCATCGCTCCAGGCTTTTAGACTGATTAATATTTAAATAGGGCACATTAATATTGCATATAAAATTGAGGTTTAAACAACTTTTGTGTCCTACTGAAAGGAGGGGCTGACTTTATTCAATGTACTCATAATTTTGGTTAGATCATAATAGAACTTTATCACTGGGAGGCCACACTAAATATTCAGGATAAGAACTTTTTAAAATCATTTGGACAGACCTCAGTCAAATGACTATCACCTCACTCAATCCATGTACTAAAGGAATCTGTCCATTTTTACAGGAAAATATTGTGATATAAATATGGGAGAAAATAAAATCATGTTTAACTGAAATGAAACTGTTTGGACTTAGACTTACAGTTACAGGTGAAAGCAAAGACAAAATATGGTCAGTTTTTCCACATTGCTCAGTTGACTAGTTTTGTTCCATTGAACCTAGCCACCGATTAAGACACTTGCATTAAATTCCTAATGTATGCAAGATGCTAGGTGCCTGGATTATAAAATTTGAAAACTCTGCCCTCAGAAATTGCAGTGTTCAATAGGGGAGGCACACATGGAAGTATATAATTACAACATACAAGGTCAGACAATTAAGTTCACGAACTTGTTGCAACAATGTTGCTAACCTTTTTTGATATCAGAGGGATTATTCATTATGAATTTGTACCAACTGGACAAACAGTTAACCAACTCTACTATTTGGAAGTGCTGAAAAGGCTGCATGAAAAAGTTAGACAACCTGAACTTTTTGCCAATAATTCATGGCTCTTGCATCACGACAATGCACCAGCTCACACAGCTCTGTCTATGAGGGAGTTTTTAGCCGGTAAACAAATAACTGTATTGGAATACCCTCCCTACTCACCTGATCAGGCCCCCAGTGTCTTCTTTCTTTACCTGAAGATAAAGGAAATATTGAAAGGAAGACATTTTGATGACATTCAGGACATCAAGGGTAATACGATGACAACTCTGATGGCCATTCCAGAAAAAGTGTTCCAAAATTGCTTTGAAGGGTGGACTAGGCACTGGCATTGGTGCATAGCTTTCCAAGGGGAGTACTTCGAAGGTGACCATAGTGTTATTCAGCAATAAGGTATGTAGCACGTTTTCTAGGGTGAGTTCATGAATTTAATTGTCCAACCTGTAGTGTGCTCAGTGCTATCCTGGAAATAAAAACACCACCCACTATGGGAATGCAGAGGAAGAACAAGCAAGTTGGCTCTAAAAGTCATAGACAGAAAGATACTTAAAAGCACTTAAAGAATGTTTTCTTGGGTCAATGCAGCATATTAATTCATCTAGAAACTTGAGCTATCTGATACTGAACAAAGAGTGATTGGATTGTAACTGGTTTTGCATCTGGAGATTTGCTTCCACCAAGAAGCCGAGACTAAAAGTCACCCACAAAAATAATTTCCTCACCCCAAATTCTCTTAAAGATCTGTGACAGAGTCATCATTTTGACTATATTTAAGTGACTTAAAGACCAAGATAATGTCTTCCAATTCTCTTGTTCATGAAAGAATCAACTGGAGACTTCAATCCCAAGGAGACCATTAACAGAGATTCTTCTATAAATAAATGACTGAATTGTGGATGGATGGATGGATGGATGGATGGATGGATGGATGGATGGATGTGTGGATGCTAAAGAGACTATTAGGATTTTATTCTACGTATTACCAAATATACCTGTTCTGAAAAAGCATAGCAATATTTACATTACAAGGTAAGCCACAAAAAGTAGTTTATGCAAATATAAAAAATATCTTCTCCACTGCCTTTGTTTCTTTCTTATTCTCTGCCTCACTACCAATACATGTTCATTGAATTCCAAAGATGTGAAACATTTCTCTAGGTTTTCTACTTTGAGATTTTACCTGAGAGAACCAAAAACCCATAGGTGACCATTGCTTAGAGCAGACCCTACAAATAATTAATAACTCCTTGCTGCAGCTGTGGTGAAAAATGCAGCACCTATTGAGGTGACATCAATTTCACTCTCTCCCTTTTTTCATGTGCCTATTTCCCCACTGTACTTCCATAAAGCCACCATTCTGATGTGAAAGTTAAGGGCTTTGGGACCACATTCCATGAGTTCAAATCCTAGCTATATGAGTGGCCCTTGGCAAGTTAATCTCTGTGCTCATCTCTAAAATGGGTTAATATAATACTGACCTTCTTGGCGGCTGTGATAAGTCAATGAAGTAGTGTACACAGGGCCCTTAGAACTGTTCTTGGCACATAGGACAACATATGTTAAAGGGCACAAATTGATAGCTAGTTGTAAGTTAAGCAACTTGCCCAAGATCACATAGCTAGAACTTAGCAGAGGAAGATCACAAAGCTGAGACAGTGAGACTTCAAAGTTCATGTTCTTAACTTCCTCCTCCCTCCCTGCCTCAAGAACACATAATGAGTTCATAGAGAGCATTTTGAAAATGAAATTGAAAGAGGCAATTAGTGTGTTATTCTAATTTTTCATGTTCTCCCTCTACTTTCCTGTTATTACAAAGCATACGAAAAGTTCATGAGAAATAGACTTCTTTGTTTTGGTTTTTAATCCAACTCTAAGCCAAGTCCCAGATATTGAGAAATGCAATGTACTTAACCCATTGCCTGTCTGAGAATTCTATTTCAGCCCTGAAGGACACGTTAAAAATACAAGGTATGATCAAACAATATGGTAAATGTTTAAATTAAAAAATAATTATTACAGTAAAGGACACATTGCCATCAATCCCCCTCAAATTACTCTCCCTCACTTTGAACACACTTATCCCATCATTCTTGCCACTTTCTGAAGCAGTTCTGGAAGTCCTCTTTCATGAGTGTCTTCAGTTGCACTGTCATGGCTGCCTCCATGTTCTGAATTGATTCAAAACATTTACTTTTCATCGTCATTTTGACTCTGGGGAAGAGCCAGAAGTCGCACTGTCAGATTCGGTGAATAAAGTGGATGAGGACAGACCGTATTGTTTTCATTTTGACAGAAATTGCTGTACCAGAAGTGATGTGTGACATGGAGCCTTTCATTGTGATCGACAAATATGGTGAATGCTGCTGCCGAGTGCCATCCAATGCAAAGGCAGGGATCTTCAATACAGGAAATGGCACTTCGAACCTTAGTAACAGTGTGTAACAAGTTTCAACTTGTTGAGTGCAGTCAGTCAGGTGTGAGCTATGGTTTTAAAGTGTGCTGTAAATCATCCTCCATCATGATAACGCTCTGTGTCACACATCACTTCTGGTATGGCAATTTCTGTCAAATAAAAACATTGCAGTGTGTCCTCATCCACATTATTCCCTGGATCTGGCACCGTGTGACTTCTGGCTCTTTTCCAAAGTCAAAATGATTCAGGACATCAAGACAGCCACAGCACAACTAAAGACACTCACGAAAGAGAATTTCTAGAACTGCTTCAGAAAGTAGCAAGAATGATGGGATAATTGTGTTCAAAGTGAGAGGGGGTATTTTGAGGGGGATTCATGGCAATGTGCCTTACCATAATAATTTTTTTTATTTAAACATTCACTGTATTATTTGATCACACCTCATATATTCTGATTAGACATAGGTACATGGACCATTGGAGAGCATGACATTTGTGTTTCCTCGTTGTTACAAAATTACAATACACACACACATACACACACACACACACACACACACACACACACGTCAGAGATAAATAGAGAATTTTGGTGGAAGACTGGTTATTATTAGTAGTAGTAGTAGTATTAACTACATTATGTTGAATCCCCTGAAAGCCGCTGAGATGGGGATTCCTGAGAAAGTGATTTTATTGTGTGAGTGTTCCCAGGAGAAAGGGAGGGAGGGAAGCAGATCAGCAGGGGAAGGAGTCTAGCCTGGGTCTGAACCCCCGACCCCGGGGGAGCTCTGGAACATGAATCATATTACAGAGTGGGTCTCTCTCCAACAGAACCAGCATTTTTTTAACTCGATGTCAGTCAGTCACTGACTTCCAGCAGTCCCTGGGGCCTTTGTAACTTCTTGGGCTTGGTGACTCCCGTTTTCCCATAGACAATTGTCCTGAAAAGGAGACCGCTATGACCTTTCAGCATCCAACACTACCAGAGCTGGGGTCTGGGTGCACTGGCCCAGTGAAGGAAATCTGGGCAGATACCTACAGCGTCACTACCCAAGCATTGAATATCTATGGTCCCCCTGAGTGATGACAGGGCCTGGTGCCCATTGCTCTCCACTTCCTCAATGTTTGGTGCATGACTTGCAACAAAACAGATGGTCAGTGACTATTTGCTGAATTAATGAATGAAGTCAAGTGAGAGATTTGACCTGAAATATTGAATAGGAGGGCCCCACCTAAACCAAGAGTGGGATGGAAGACATAATGACCAAATGACCAGGTGGTCAGCAATATAATGTCCCCCACCCCAAAATGCCCATGCCCTAATCCCTGCAACCTGTGATTATGTTAGGTAACATGGCAAAAGGGACTTTGCAGATGGACTTAAAGTTAACTTAAAATGAGGAGATTCTCCAGGTGAGCCAAATGTAATCATAGATCCTAAAAGTGAGAGAGGAAAGCAAAAGAGATGTCATAAAGGAAGGAACGGCAGAAGAGATTCAAAGCACGACGACTCAATCTGCCATTGATGGATTTGAAGAAGGAAGAAAGGGGACACAGCCAAGGCATATGGGCAGCCTGGAACCTAGGAATGGTACTCAGCCCATAGCCAGGGGAAGAAAAAATAAAAAGAGGAAATCTCAGTCCCATAAGAAACTGAATTCTGCCAACAACCTGAATTAGCAAGGAAAAGGATTCTTCCCTAAAGCCTCCCAGAAGAAACACCGCCCTGCTAAAACCTTGATGTGAGCTCAGTGATACAAGTGTCAGACTTTTAAGCATAGAACAGTAATAAACTATAATACATTTGTGTTGCTTTACCCTGTTTAAGTTTATAGTAACTTGTTACAGTAACAATAGAAAATTAATACATCACCTTGAAAACGGTGTTTTCCTCCATCTGGTTAAACATATAACCTCACAAGCAGTTGAGGTGAGCATTGCTCCTCAGCTACTGTCCTAGCACCGCAGGCTCAGGGGACAGATAAACCAGTGCTGACACCAGCGTGGCCTGGATGAGCCCCAAACTGTGCCACATGGAAGCCTAGGAAATCAACACCCCTCAGGCAGCACAGTGAGCAAAAATGTATGAACTTTAGGGTGAATGCATGTGGCCAAAATCAATCCCCTGGGACTTTTCAATCCGTATTCGAATAGACACACAGCACCCATACCACCCCAGTTTTCCATCACTTGCTTTCTCAAAACTGAAACTGCTTTCACTTTAGGTTGATGAAATGGCATTACCAGGGTGTACTCTCCGTTTGATGCCTCCAAGTTAACACAGTTGAAACAAATGGGGGAAGAATGGTCTGCGTTGGGTATGCAGAAAGGTGGGCTTTGTAACACCTCACGGGATTTTAGTGTTTTTAAGTCCAATAAATCACTCACTACACAGGAGGAAACTGAGGCCCAACAGGAATGTGAAATTCCAGAGGTCACACATCAGGTTAGAGCAGAGCCAGTCCTGGAACTCTAGTCTCCAACATTCCCAATCCTGAGGTGTGGCTGCTCACCTCACAATACCAGTTCACACTACAGCAAGGAGACACACATCTGGATGTTTCCAAGTGCTTGGATTAAACCTAGCCCAGGAAAAGAACCACCTGTGGGTAATTTTATAGAGCTTCAAAGTGCTTGTCCCCTCTCAGTGCAACCTGCTCCATGCCATGTCCTCCCAACCCAATCTTCACCACCTACAAGTCCTGCATTCAGCCACCAAAGGAAGCCCATTGGAGCAAGTTATGCCTGCTGTGACCCCTTTATACCATTTTTTATGTGCTCCACCCCAGCTTTGGTCTGTTTTTGCCTCCAACTGCCAGCACATGCTGCTCCTATTTGGAGGATTGCCCGAGGGCTACTGTACTTGCTTTGCCCCACACGCATGGAGACCTGATATGTCGGGGAATTTGCACCCTCCTCTTGGCACCGGTAAATCTGTGAGTGCCTGTGGGAGCAGTAAATCGTGTCTCATTCCGGCTGGGAATGTGCAGAGGTGTAACTAACCCTCCAGTACCCCCTGCAGGACGTGCTCAGAATCACATCTAGGCTTGGTTTGCTCCTGGTCTAATCCTGCTTCTATGGCTGCTTCTCTGGTTTCCCTCGAAGGAAATCTTCAATATGTCACTTGCACACAGTCTTTATCTCAGAGTCTGCTCTGGGAATCCTGACCTCCTTACATTTGAGCAGTCTGGAGCTTCGGGCAAAGCAGAATTTTCCATCCGATATGGCCAAGGCAGAGAGAATCTCTGACACAGAAATAAGATTTGCTTCTCAACCGTGGTAACCCTGCTGGCTCCCAACCCACGGGAAACTGTTTTTCACAAAAGAAAGAACCCTTAATTACTAACCGATAATTAAAATCTGAAGCCAAGTGCAGGAAGCCAGGGCTTGTCTCTGAGCAATGTTCCTCACCATCGTCCCCAGTATGTTGGTGAGTTCTGTACTTTGAATGTCGCACACATACAACCCTCCCCAATAAGTGCTCCGCTAGGCGAAAGAACAAGATGTATTGCAGCATGTGGGAGATGTTGTCATTAAGCTATAGAAATAGAAGGCTTATGTTTTATAGCTCAAACGTCGCCAATTTTTTAAATGAGAGATATGGTGTAAATCTAATGGCTATGGTCTTATTCACAGAGAGTACATTTTTTTTCAAGGGGAGCCCTTGAACTAGTGCTCCCTGTATTAAACTATTCAGGGATCACTAGTTCAAGGACTCCCCTTGAGTCACTGCAAGCAAAAATGCATCATTTGATCTTTATGCTCCTCAGTTTTCCCATCTGTAAAACAGGGACGACCATCTTCCCTGCTTCAGAATCAAAGGGGTATAATAATTATCCATATTACTGATGTGAACAATGACCTTTGTTGATCTATGAAAAAACATAATTGAACTCCCCAGAATGCTAGAGGCATTTTGCCCTCCTGGTATTAATCCTGGACCACTCTTCTCTTCTCAACTATACCCCACAGACATACATACTCATGTCCTCTCTCTAACTTGGAAAGAATGTTTTAGAAGACTCAAAGTGTTCTAGGAGCCAGTCTTTGTATGGGTGCCAGTGTGGTGACTAGACAGGTACTGAATTATTTGATATAGTAAGTACCTTGTTGGAATGCTTACCAGGCACCTCATAAACGAACAAAGAAATGTACTCTCTGTGAATAAGACCATAGCCAAGATTCATAAACACTTTGATTAAAACTCACAAGAGCTCACAAGTATCCTATTCTACACGATGGTTTGGTTTGGGGGTTTTCATGTGTTGCTTGTTTGGTCTTAGCTCATGAATCAATAGCCCAGCCCATGTAGTTGACTGTTAGTTCACATAGTATAAGATCCATCTTTTCTCTCCCACATCTCCTGTCTCTTCTTCCTGCCTTGGTTCTGATATTTTGGCCCCTGCTGTTTGATCTCTTTTGTCTCTTTGGCTTCTTCTGATCCACAGCAGTCCTAGTATCCAGCATTTGTAGAGTATGTGCTATGTGCTGGGCCTTCTGTTTTACATACATTATCACATGTAATTTGCATGTAATCAGTGAAGTAGGCACTTTCTTATCCACCTCTCCTAGATAAGAAACTGAAAATCAAAGAGGTTAGTGATCTGCACTAGCTCACACAGCCAGGTGATGAGTGAAATGTGAAGTTCACCATCTATCTCGCTATTGACATCATTCAACTTAGCCCAGCTCCAAGCTCCCACAGCTCAGCAAATGACCACGGAGACAATGATTAATGTCCCAAACAGGAGAGTCATCCTTGACTCCTCAAGCACTAGATCTGCTAGTCCTAGCTCCACTGTGTTATACATCTCTTTCTCTTTGGTTCCAATACTGGCCTCCTGGACCAAGCCAACATCACTTCCCTCCTGGACTGCGCAAAAGCCTTAGCTTCCTGCTTCAATTCTTGCCCCTTCTAATGTGCTTTGCCCATAATAACCAGAGAAATCATTACAGAGAAAAAAGGACCAGAGCCAAGTCACTCCTCGGGTTAAACCCATCCAGTGGTTCCCCCTGCACTTGGAATCACACCTTCTCCTTCCCTAACTCCACATGTCCTGGGCACATTTTCATTCTATCTCCTGCTCACTCACTATATGTCAGACTTTACAACTCCAGGATTTGTTCCTAATTCAAGACTTAAAATGCTCATACACTGGCTTTTCCCACAGCTGAGCTCATCTCAATTTAAGTATCCCTCCCTGTTTAGTTCTTTCCTAGTTCTTGAAATAGTCTGTAATTATGTTTTTGGTTCTCGTTTTCTGCTTTCACACACACACACACACACACACACACACACACACACACACACACAGTGGAATGTCAGGTGCAGGCATATGGGGATCTTACATGTCTTACTCATGTCTTCATCCTCAGCAAAGCACAGTGGCTGGAAGAGAGTAAATGATTGACAATATGTGTTGGATGACTGACTGGCTGATGAAGGGATGCTTTGCTTTTCTCCTTTTTTAGCATTCTCCCTAATTTCTTCTAGCCGTGCTTTGTCCTCAAAACACCCCTCTCTCTGGCTTTGTTGTGCTCCTTTTATTCTTCTCACAGTAGGATTTATTTATTTATACCTCAGTAAACAGCAACATTTCACCATGAAAGAAAAGTTTCTTCTCAGTGCCATCAGGAAGATAGTCTATGCAGGAAATAAACATTGCTTAGTATACTACATCCTAGCTTCTTGGGAGAACTGGTGTACCTTTTCATAGCCACATACCAAGGCACAGAAGACCTGTCTATCCAGCTAACTTCTGCCCTCCAAGGGAGCAGCAGGAACTAGATAAGAATAGGAATGGTTGTCCTGATACTTTCAACTCATTCATTTGTGCTGCATGCAGTTAGCAATAGCCATTCAAGTTCTCAAAATATGCATTTTCAAGCTAAAAAATTAACCTATATTTTTTTACACTCTGTTACATAGCTAAAAGATTTTGAACATTAAAAAAAAAAAAGATGTACATGAATGTATTTTTAGCTAACAAGCTTTGCTTATCCACTACTCCACTGGAAAGGAATTTCCAAAATTTGGAATTCTAGTCACAAGGCTCCCTCTAAAAATATGTGTTATTATTGTGTCATGATTATTAATGTTAAGCTCACACCATATTTACAAATCCTTCCAAATGAAAACAAACCTGCCTTGGAAACAATGTTTATAATTTTAAGCATGGATGCTACGTGTTTCTCACAGGGAATGCTTAAAATATCAATTTAAATGCAAATGAACGTTATCATTCCAAATTAGACTCACTTCATTGTGTGGAAATTAATGTAAAAATATCAAACTCTAAATTATGAGTAATTAATATTGACACAATGAAAATAATATACTCTCATTTCTAAATTTTGGAGAGAAGAAGTCTTGTCTGTGTGTGTGCTCTGTGTGCTATAAGTAGTAACTAGAACACAAAATCCCCAGTGCCTGGCAGGGCTAGTGTGCAGGATTAACATGATAGAAATATGGGGGGGAGACAAATGGCAGTGATACATCTTGGGACCAAATAAGCTATTCTTTGGATCTAAGGAAAACACACTTGCATATGTATTTAAGTGACTACATGTTATTTAAAAATAATTTATAAATACTGAAGAGCTATAAAGAGACCCTGAAAAATTAAAACATTTCCCTTAAATGTAAAAATGAAGAGGAGCTTTGTCTCCTCTATAATCTCACCTAGAGGTTGGCAAACTACAATCCACAGACTGGCCACTTGTGTTTGTGGATAGAGTTTTATTGGAACCCAGCCAGACTCATCTGTTGATTTCTTGTCTAAGGCTGCTTTCACAGTACAATGGCCAAGTGGAGTTTTTGTGACAGAGACCATCAGACCCACAAAGCCTAAAATTTTTACATTTTAACCCTTTAAGAAAAAGTCTGCTGAAATCCCCTAATCTAGCCAGTTGTGTATTGAGATGTAGGAAAATGTCTTTGTTAGAAACGCGAGTCCAGAGAGTTGCAATGTGGGTCCAGTCACAGCTGTACCACTTTCTAGTTATGTGGCATCTGGCAAGCTGCTAAATATCTCAGGGGCATAGCATCTTCATTTGTAAACTGAGAAAATTGGACTCATCTGTTGTAACTCTAAAATCTTTTGAAACTCTCCTCCCTTCCAATAAAATCACTGATTAGAAAACAAAAGCTGAATTGGTTTTATAAGGAAATGAAATTGTAAAGTAGTTTTGAAGCTACTTAACTCACTTTTGAGAATGAAAGACGACATAAAGTTAAAGTTATTCTCCTTTTCCATGCATGATGCTCTCTACATTAATCACGATGGCAGTGATTTCAAAGAGCTCTGCATTCATTTACTGTCTTCATTGGCATTCCTCCAGAAGCTGACCCTGACGTGTGAAGTCATAGACCTGTAGTTTATTTGGGATGTGGTCCCAGGAAGCACAGGCAGGGGAGGGGCTCAAGGCAGGGTGTGTATGAGTGAGTTACCGCTGTGGACAACTGGAGCTGTTCTTCTGAGCAACCCCAGGACATGGGTTAGCACCCATGACAGGAAAGAGTTAGGGTTTTAACTCCCATCAGTCATTGATTGAGGGCTGATGCCAACATGGAGGAAGGGCAATTTTCTGTACTTCTGGGCTGCCAAGATCATGGGGAAATTGGGCTCCAGCGATAATGAGATAGTAATCTGACAGAGGAAACTTAAGTCAATATGCATGGAAATGCTAAAAAAAACAAGGGATTATGAATGGGGCATCCAACAGCATCTGCTTCACTTTCAAAATCAGAGGTCTCCAAACTTTAAATCACACATCTCTATCTGTAAAAGTTTTTGAGCAGGCTCTCTTCAAATCTATTCACAGTTATTTATTCACACAGTGTATGTATGGACCACTATAATAATGGACTGTGTACATTATAAAATGTACATAAGAAAGAACGTTTTAAAGGATAAAATAAAAATAAATATTTAACCAGTTACAATACATACCCATATTAATAGCAATAGCCAAAAGGTGGAAGTAACACAAGTCTCCGTTGACAATTGAATAGATTTAAAAATGTGGTATATACATGCAATGGGATATCATTCAGCCTTAAAAAGCAAGGAATGTGACATGGACGAACTTTCAGGGTATTAGGCTGAGCGAATTAAGCCAGTCACAAAAAAGACAAATACTGTATGATTCCACTTACCTGAGGTACCTAGTGTAGTCAAATTTATAGAGACAGAAAGTAGAATGGTGGTTGCCAGGAGCTGGGGGGGCAGGGAATGGGAAGTTACTGTTTACTGGCTATAGCATCTCAGTTTTACAAGATGAAAAAGTTCTGGATATTGGTTGCACAACAACCAATACTGTTAAATATACTTAACAGTACTGAATTGTATATTTAAAAATGGGTAAGATAGTACATTTTATTATGCCTTTTTAAACACAATTAAAAATAAATATATAACTTTTTAAAATCAAGCTAAAAAAATAAGTCATAACATTTTCTTCCCACACGCCAGTGGATATCTTACACATCCCCTGGGGTGGGCATACCCCACTTTGGAGACCTTTGCACTACTTGTAAATAGCCAGTGTGTAATTATATTCATGATATGATCAATAAAATGTTATGAATTAAAAATTATTTGGCCAGCTAGATTCCTCTCTTCAAGGAATATGAAACAGAATAATAGAAATGGCACTGAAGACTATGTCTCTTATTTAGTTACTGTGACTTGGGGCAATCTGGATTGTACATTCCTCAAATGTAAGAGATAGTAAAATGTTTTCATTTATTCATTCAGCAAACATTTATTGAATCTGATACTATAGCAGGAACTATGGTGTGTTAGTTACCTGTTGCTGCATAACAAATTACTCCCCAAAACTTGGACACATAAAATAACAAATATTTCTTATTCTCATATGGTATGTATGAGACAAGAATTCAGGAGCATCTGGGTTGGATGGTTGTGGCTCAGGGTCTCTCCTGAGGCTGCAGTCAAGAAGGCCAGGACTGCAGTCATCAGAAGGCTCCACTGGGTCTAGAGCAGGAGTGTCCAAACTGTTTTCAACGGTTTTCACCAAGGGCCATATGCGGTAAAATACACAAACAGCCGGGCCACTCACTCGAGGTGAAGTATGTATTGCCTCACCTGGTTTATTTAAGTAAACTAAATATATTTTTGGTATTTGCTGCAGGCCAATGAACAATGGATTGCAGGCCGCAGTTGGCCCGCAGGCCACAGTTTGGACACCCTGGTCTAGAGGATCCACTTCCAAGATGGTTCACATGGGGGTGGTTGTTGGCAGGAGGCTCAGTTCTTCCCACTGTGTGGGTCTTTGTGAACTGCTTGAGTATCCTTATGACATGGCAGCTGACTTACCCTAGAGCAAGTAGTCCTAGAGAGGATGCAAGATGGAAGCTACAATGTCTCTCATGATCTAGCCTCAGAAGTTACCTACTGTCATTTTGCAGTATCCTATTGGTTATATGGGCCAGCTGTGTTCATTCAGGGAGACTTTAATGCAAGGTCATGAATAACAGGAAACAAGAATCACTGGGGTCAGTTTGGAAGCAGAGACACGCAGATGAATAAAGTAGCCATAGTCCCAACCCTCAAGGACTTTATTGTCTAGAAGGGAAAATAGACTCCAAATCAATAATTACAGAAGTAATTATTTATTTGCAACTGTGGTGCTTTGCCATGATGGAAGAGTACTGGGTCGTATAAATGTGGTTAACAAGTGGAACTTGATCTGTTCTGCTGGGTGAAGGAAGCTTTCTTTGGAGAAGAGACATTCTGAGAAGGAGTTAGCCAGGTATCTAGCAGCAGAAGAAACAGCTTGTGCAAAGGCCCTGAGGCAGAAATATGCTCAGCCCTCTGAAGAAAGCTGGTGTGTGTGTTTGGGGTAAGGGGAGAGCATATCAATCCAGGAGGGAAAAATGGCCTGAGATGATGCTGGAGAAATAGAAAGACACTGTGGGATGTGTGGACTTTGTAAGTCATAAGAATTTGTGACTTCATCCTGGAAGCAAAGAGAAACTTATTCTTCCAGGCAAGGGCAGGATCATGCCTGGATTTGGTATTTTTCAAGGATCTGTCTGCTGTGAAGATGGATTGGGGTAGGCCAGATTGTAAAGAGGGAGACCAATAGGGGGATCTTTCTCTATGAAAAAGATTATTTGCAAAAGAGTTGTTGTGTTGTTGTTTTTTTAAGAGAGCAAGAGAAGATGTAAAGTACCCTGAATTTAAGAGACACTCACTAAATATTACTTCCTCTTAAAAACAAACAACTCAGGAACATTTAAAACAAGGTAATATCTGCAAAACAAATAATCTCTAAAAAGAACAGACAAAAATATTGTCAAATGCTGCCAGCCTCATTAGGCACTTCATAAGCTCAGACACCAGGGTCTTGAAGGAGCTTTGTCTGTAAAAATCTCAGAAGAAGATTCAGCAGCAATCTTAATGCCTCGCTCCACCATCAGCAGGAATCTGGAACAGCCCATGGAGAGCTCTGAATAGAATTTACAATGATTAATCAGAAAACATGCAGCATTGATCTGGAAATTAATTGGATGCTCAGGTTTTTCACACCTCATGGAGAGTTAGATATTACAAAGATTTTGAAAGGAATATATTTAGTAACAGTATCACTGATGTTCAGTCCCAAGCAAGGACCCATATCGAGTTTGGGGCTCATCATTTCCTGAGTGACAATGGGTGCTTAGTAAATCTCTTTTGATTATGATGATTAACCACGCTGGTCAAAGTGTCTTTAATAATGAGTGAGGAATTGGACCAGACCTGCAGTTTTCTAAATATGACCCACTGTGCTATTATTTATATAATCACTTTTACTTAATTGACCCACTATTTTAACTTAAGTTAAAATAACTTAGATTTTTTTAAAGGTAACAGTACATTACCACCATAAATGGAGAAGCTCACTTGCCATACAAATAGAACAAAAAGAGATACGGTCCGCTCTAAAATCCTCCCTATGCAGCCCATGGTGCATGCAACACATCCTGAGAAACGTTGGATGGGGAAGTGCTTATAGCACAGGATCTCTGGAGGAATGTACAGGGTCATCGGTTCCCAGCTGTGCATGTCTACACCACTACTGATATAGCGAAAGAATGGAGGAGAAAGAGAGGGGGATTTCTCAAGCAAACAACAGTGCATATCTACTGCATGAAACTAAAGAAGCAACGTCTCTTCGGTACGTGAAGGATGTGAAGATATCTTCAGGCCTGGAGACTGCTTAGACTTTGCAGCTCCAGGAACCACCAGCTAAAAGAGAGACTAGCCTTCTGGATTCACCTCCTGCGACAGGAACCAGCGCTTATTCATTTATGCTGTGCCTCTATTACCCGGGGAGGTGAAAGGACTGAAAAGTGCTAAGTACCATGTTTACTGCTGATGAAAGTTTTCTTTAGCCTTTGCTCTATAGGAAAATATCTGCAGATGTACCAAGAGTTAGTATTTGCAGGGGGCAAAACCTACCAACGACCTCACACATTGCTAGTGAAAAGTCCGATGGTGCAATCCTTTGGGAAAAGGTCTGCCAGTCTCTTACAAAGTTAAACACACACTTACCATACAACCACCAATCCTATTCTTAAGTATTTACCCAAGAGAAATGAAAATATATGTTCATAATAAGACATATGAATGTGCATAGCAGCTTTGTTCATGTCAGCAAAAACTGGAAACAATGCAAATGTCCATCAACAAGTGAATAAATAAAATTGTGATGTGTCCATACAATGGAATACTATTTCACAACCAAAGGAACAAACTAGTGATGTATACAACAAGATAGATGAATCTCAAAAATATATTAGCTGAAGGGGGCAAACACAAAAGGGAACATACCTTCTGGTTCCACTTACATGAAGTTCTAAAACAGACAGAGTTGCTGAATTGTATGCTATTCTTTTTTTCTTTTCCTTTATTTTCCTTTTTCGTTTTTTTTTATTGTTGTTGTTTTGTTTTGTTTTATTTTGTTTTGTTTTTGAGGAACCGCCATACTGTTTTCCCTAGTGGCTGCAGCAATTTACAGTCCCACCAACAGTGTAGAAGTGTTCCCTTTCCTCCACATCCTCTCCAACGCATGTTGTTTCTTATCTTTTTCATGATAGCCATTCTGATAGGTATGAGATGAGGTATATTGCGGTTTTTCCTGCATTTCCCTGATGATTGGTGAAGTTAAACAGCTTTTCATGTGACTATTCACCATCTGGGCATTTAACCTAAAAAAACGAAAAAACTAATTTGAAAAGATATATGCACCGCTATGTTAATTGAACCATTATTTACGTAGCCATGATATGGAAGCAACCTCGGTGTTCATTGATAGATGAATAGATAAAGATGTGATACACACACACACACACACACACACACACACAAGTTCGGACCATTAAGTTCACAAACTCATCCTAGAAAAACTACTACATGTTTCATTGCTGAATATCACTATAGTCACCTTCGAAGTTCTCCCCTTGGAAAGCTATGCACCGACACCAGCGCCTACTCCACCCTTCAAAGCAATTTTGGAACTCTTTTTCTGGAATGGCCATCAGAGCTGTCATCATATTACCCTTGATGTCCTGAATGTCATCAAAATGTCTTCCTTTCAATATTTCCTGTATCTTCGGGTAAAGAAAGAAGTCATTGGGGGCCACATCAGGTGAGTAGGGAGGGTGTTCCAATACAGTTATTTGTTTACTGGCTAAAAACTCCCTCACAGACAGTGCTGTGTGAGCTGGTGCATTGTCGTGATGCAAGAGCCATGAATTGTTGGCGAATGAATTGTGGAATCTAAAAAAACTAAACAAAGAACAAACAGAACAAAACAAACAGACTCATAGGTACAGAGAACAAACTCAGAGTTTCCAAAGGGTTGGGTGGTGGGGAGATGGGTAAAAACGTGAAGAAAATTAAGAGGTACAAGCTTATAGTTAATAACATAAATAAGTCACCGGGATGTAATGGACAGCATAGGAAATACAGTCAACATCACAAGAACTTTGTATGGTGACAGATGGTTACTAGACTTCTTATGGTGATCACTTTGTAATGTATATAAATGTCAAATCACTATTTTGTTCACCTAAAACTTATATAATATGGTATGTCAACTATACTTTAATTAAAAAGAGCTTTATATTCCAAAATTCAAAATATGAAAATAAAATATAAAAGGCAGAGTTAAGTTATAGTGAATGAAATCAGAAGAGTAGTTGACCGAGATGAGTGGAGATTAACTGAGAAGAACATGAGAGAACTTTCTGGGGAGATAGGAATGTTCTGTATCTTGACTGTCAGGATGGTTATATGGGTGTATACATTGCCAAACCTCATCAGACTACATACTTAACATCACATATATTGCTATAAATAAAATACATCAAAATTTAAAATGATGTTTTAAAAATAACCTATTAGCAAAAGAGCGAATTTAGAAATCAGTTACTACTAAAAATGCCCTGTGAGTGTGGGAAGAATGAGAATGGGAACCTGCCCTTGTCACGGGATAGTGTCTTTTTTTACTGCCCACCTGGGAGAGGATGTATGCCTGCAGCAGAAAAGAAGATAATAGATGTGAAGACACTTGGAAACTCTCCAATCACTATCACTGTACAGACCGAAAGAAGTATTGTTTATCATGATTACTAAGTTTAATCATGATTACTTCATCACTCTTGCTTTTTCTCATGTTTGCATTTTTACTATAGAAGTGAGGCTTGCTCATCATAAAACAGATTCAGACATTACAAAAATGTAGATAAAATAAAAACTGCAAATTCCCTTTTCACCCCTCCCTTACCTCTCCTCTAAGAATCCTATTCACTTCCTGATTTTGGTGATGTGGCAGTTTTGTGTGGATCCTTCTGGATTTCTTTTCCTAAACTGGAATCATGCAGTAGATCACATCGTTCAATCTGCTCTTTTATTTAACAACATATTTTCTTCGATAGTGTGAATACAACATAAGTGATTTAACCAAGCCCCTAACAATTGATATTTTGATTATCCCTCAATGTTTTGCTATTATAAAGTATGGAATGAATATATTTCCATGAACGTAGATTTTTTAATTCTTGTGTGAATAAATTCCTAGAAGTGAAATTTCTGTGTCAAGGTGTATATGAAATTTTAATTTTGATAAACCTTATCAAATTATTCTCTGAAAAGATTGAATCAGCTTTACAGTCCTCCCAAGAGCCTCATTTCTCATTTTGCACTCAAAGAGGGAAAATAAGATGGAGAGAATTTTGCAATGTTCAAAGACTTTTCAGTGCCCTTGAAAAACAAAGGTGATGCTGAGGCCAACATGTCCCTGTTTTCACTGCTGACTTGAAATTTCTATAATGAGGAAATAAAACACATAACTTAAAAAAAAAAAAAATCACCTCTTAAGTCATGAGATTAATGAGAGTTGAGAGCCTATGACTTGAACCTCTGCTGGTTAATAGATTTAGGGATGGAAACAGTGTTGTGTCAATTACAGTAACTAAGCACAGATGAAGATGAATTGAAGGGAGCCTCCCGTGCCAGCCAAGCCTCAGTCTAAATGCTGAGTAATGAGCTGCTGGCCTGGGCAGGAAGAGCAGAACTCCAGAACTGGGCTGTGACAGAGAAAATGACACAGCTCTCATTCTCCAAAATGTGTGCTGGGCATCCCAAAAATCTCCTGTCTCATACACCTTGCCCTTCAAGAAATAGGACACTTTCCAACAAACACATTTAGCTGTACCCCCAAAAGTATTTTATTTTCTTAAATAGAGTTAAACTCTTTCTGAACCTGAAAGGATATGACCTTGAAGGAAACATAGCCTATCCCTGTAATGAAACACACAAACAGGAAAAACATCAAAAGCAACAATCCAGCATCTTGCTGACTAAGTCAGAGAGAATTCATGACCACCCAATTAATATTGTTGGAAATAGTGCTTCAGAATAGAAAAAAAAAAAAAGGATTTGAGAGAAAAGGCAGTACATTCTAAAACTATTCACCAAGATAAGGGCACTTTATTTATTATCATATAAAATCATTGCTATATTTTAATTCACTTCTCATTTATAGAAAGTAAAATATACACTTTTGGCTCACTGTTGTATGAGTTTTGGCAAACATATAGGAGGTGTGATCAAAAACTACAGTGAATGTTCAAATTTTAAAAATTTATTACAGTAAAGGACACATTGCCATTAACCCCCCTCAAAATACTCCCCCTCGCTTTGAACACACTAATCCCATTGTTCTTGCCACTTTCTGAAGCAGTTCTGGAAGTCCTCTTTCGGGAATGTCTTTAGTTGTGCTGTCATGGCTGCCTCGATGTCCTGAATTGATTCAAAACATTTACCTTTCATGGTCGTTTTGACTTTAGGGAAGAGCCAGAAGTCGCGTGGTGCCAGATCCAGGGAATAATGTGGATGAGGACACACTGTAATTGTTTTTATTGGACAGAAATTGCTGTATACCAGAACCGATGTGTGTCATGGAGAGTTGTCATAAGGGAGGATGATTTACCACACACTTTAAAACACACCTTCTCTCAACCATAGCTCACACCTGACTGACTGTACCCAACAAGTTGAAATTTGTCACATACTGTTACTAAGGTTCGACGTGCTGCTTCCCATATTGAAGATCCCTGTTTTTCCATTGGATGGCACTCGGCAGCAGCATTCACCATATTTGTTGATCACAGTGAAAGGCTCCGTGTCACACATCACTTCTAGTACAGCAATTTCTGTCAAATAAAAACATTACAGTGTGTCCTCATCCACCTTATTCACTGGATCTGGCACCATGTGACTTCTGGCTCTTCCCCAAAGTCACAATGACCATGAAAGGTAAATGTTTTGAATTGATTCAGGACATCGAAGCAGCCATGACAGCACAACAAAAGACACTCACGAAGCAGGACTTTCAGAACTGCTTCAGAAAGTGTCAAGGATGATGGGATAAGTGTGTTTGAAGTGAGGAGAGGTATTTTGAGGGAGATTAATGGCAATGTGTCTTTTACTATAATATTTATTTGTATATAAACATTCACCGTATAGTTTGATCACACCTTATAAAATTGTGTAACCACCACAACAATCAAGAGAAAAAACATCCCCATCTCCCCAAGAAATTTCCTCATGCTACCTATTTGAGGTCAATCCTTTTCCAGCCCCCACCCTCAGGCCCTGGAGACCACGGATCTATTTTCTGTCCCATAGTTTTACCTTCTCTGGAGAATGTCATATATATGGAATCCTACAGAATATAGCCTTTTGAGTCTGGCTTTTTTCATGCATTTGTGATTCATCCAAGTAGTTGGGTGTATCAATACTCATTTTCTTTTTATTAGTGTGTAGCATTCCATTGCATGGATGTACCACTGTTTGTTTATCCGTTCTCCAGTTGTGGGGCACTGGATGACTTCCAGTTTGGTCAATTATAAATAAAGTCTCCATTTATATTCATATACAGGTTTTTGTATGAAATTAAAATTCCCTTTATCTTAGTATTGCTGGGTCACAGGGTAACCCAATTATTACTATTCAATCTCTAGAAAATACAACTTTCGTCAGAATGCAAGGAGACTAGAAACATTTCAGCTGCTCCTTGAATTGAGAATGCTTTCCTCCATGAATACTGTGCTCACTTATATAGAATGGGTCTGAGAGTGAACAGGCTGTGTTCTGGGCTTGTCTGGCCATACATTCTAGTTGCATCCACAGCTTGGGATAAAGAAATCAGGATGTGGATTCTGATGTGTTCAATCTAATGAGTCCAGAAAATCACTTTTTTTTTTTTTATTAAATTTATTGGGGTGACAATTGTTAGTAAAATTACACAGATTTCAGGTGTACAATTCTGTATTACATGAAAATCACCTTTTTTTAAATTATTATTTTAGGCCCTACGTCAAACTAAATCAAGCTATGTCATTTCCTTTCCTTTTCCCATAAATCTTCATTTTTATTTATTTTAAAGTCTCCCTGTACCTTTCTCTTATTAGTTTCACGAGTACAAAACAATGTAATAGACATTTACAACCCTCACAAAGTTATAACCCTTCTCCCCCAATCTCCTATCCTTCTGATATCGTATATAGTTCTTGCAATTCCATTGACTCTATTCCCTATGTTGTACTCCACATCCTGTGACTATATATGTATATTAAATTATAGTTGACATTCATTATTATTCAGCTTCAGCTTCAGGTGTACACTGCAGTGATCAGGTACCTACACTCTCCATGAAGTGGTCTCCCTAATAAGACAAGTGCCCATCAGAAACCCTACAAAATCTTTACAACATTATTGATTATATCCCCCAAACTATCTGTTGTATCCCTGTGGCAATCTTGTGGTTACCAATTTGTGCTTTCTTATCCCCTCACCTGCCCTCACCCCCCACACCCCTCCCATGTAGCAACTCAGTTTTTCCTCTATATGTCTGAGACTATTTCTGTTTAGTTTGCTCATTTATTCAGTTCTTTAGATTCCACATATAAGTGAGATCATATGGTATTTGTCTTTCTCCGTCTGATTTATTTCACTTAGCATAATGTTCTCCACGTCCATCCATATCGTTGTAAATGCTAAGATTTCATTCTTCTTTATGGTGAAGTAATACTCCATTGTATAAATATACCACAGTTTCTTAATCCAGTCATCTACCGATGGGCATTTCAATTGTTTCCATATCTTGGCTATTGTGACTACTGTTGCAATAAGCATAGAGGTGCATACATTTTTTCAAATTAGTGTTTTGGATTTCTCTGGATAGATACTTAAGAGTGGAATTCTTGGGTCATAAAATAGTTCCATTTCCAGTTTTTTGAGATACCTCTATACTGATTTCCATAGTGGCTGCACCAATCTGCAATCCCACCAACAGTGCACGATCACTTTTCTCCACATCCTTTCCAGCACTTGTTGTTTGTTGATTCATTGATGATAGCCATTCTTACTGGTGTGAGGTGGTATCTCATGTTGGTTTTTATTTGCATTTCTCTAGTGATTAGTGAGGTTGAGCATTTTTTCACATGTCTGTTTGCCATCTGTATGTCCTCTTTAGAAATATATCGCTTCATGTCCTCTGCCCATTTTTTAATTGGGTTGTTTGTTTGTCTGGTGTTGAGTTGAATGAGCTTTTTAATAAATTTTGGATATTAACCCCTTATCAGATGTATCATTGACAAATATCTTCTCCCATTCAGCAGATTGCCTTTTTGTTTTATTGATGGTTTCCTTTGCTGTGAAAAGACTTTTTAGTTTGACGTAATCCCATATGTTTACTTTTTCTCTTACTTCCCTTGCCCAAGGGGATATATCAGTAAAAATATTACTAATGGTAATGTCTGCAAATTTACTTCCTATATTTTCCTCTAGGAGTTTTATGGTTTCAGATCTTACGTGTAAGTCTTTAATCCATTTTGAATTTAAGAACAAAGTGGAAGGTATCACGATATCTGACATCAAATCATACTACAAGGCTATAGTAATCAAAACAGCATGGTATTGGCATAAAAAAGACACATACATCAATGGTCTCTTGACCATGGAACAAGATAGAGAGCCCAGAAATAAATCCATATCTATCTTGGTCATTTAATCAATGGAAGCAAGAATTTACATTGGGGTAAAGACAGTCTATTTAATAAATGGTGCTTGGAAATCTGGACAGACACATGCAAAACAATGAAGCTGGACCACCTCCTTATGTCATATACAAGAATAAATCCCATCAATCTTTATATCTTAAAAGTTTTGCAATGGTTAATAGACAAACAGATACTGGGATTTTTAACTGAGTGAAATACATTTAAATGGAATTTGATTATTTTTCCATTTGAAAATATATGCAGTCCCCAAATTTGAACAATAAATTTGAATTTATGTAATTATATTCCCAGAAAGCCAAAAAATAAAACTATCATAATTATATTTATCTCACTATTATGTCTCAACTTTTAGACATAATTTTTGATGATCTGTCTTCAAAAAGATAAGTATTTTTAAATGTTTCTTCTTTGACCACCCACAATTGAACACAGCTGAGTTAAATCCAGTAAGTACTAGATAGATGCTAAAGGTTTGCTGCTGCAGCACACCTAACAACTTCTTTCTTTTGAATTAAGTTTACGAGACCTCTATTTTTCCCTAGTGTCAGCTTATTTTATTTTTCCATTGTCCACTTGTTTTTCTAAAATAATAAGGTAAAATGCAATTAAAATATGCAAATTTTGCTGCTTACAACACCACCATAGCTAAACATGGTATAAATAAATTGTGATGATGCTGGCACATTAAAGAGGAGGTTTGGGGATATCAACATTTAATGTACAAAAATGCAACTGTGAAAAGGGGAATGTTTAAAGGTTTGGCAACCCTTGGAAGCACACTTGTATTGTTCTGCCCAATTCCAAAAACAATCTTAATAATTTTGTTAACATACAAAAAATGAGCAAGCTCCACCTCATAACTCCTATCACATCAAATGATACTGGAGTCCACAAAATGACTTAGACAATCATTTGTCTTGTAATTAGCTATTCATTCATTTGTTCATTCAACATGCATTGAAAGTCTGCTACGTTCATAGTAGCATCAGGTAAAAGACACAGTCCACATCCTAGAACTACTTATGGCAAACTGGAGGGGATGAAGAAGTGAGGCAAGTCTGGTGGAGGGATATCTATCCACAGCATAGTGTCATGTGGGGAGGGCTCTTCCTAAATGAGGTGATGTTTGAGCTGGCTCACTTTAGCCAGGTTTAGGGAGGAAAGAATTCCAGACAGATGAAACAGCATGGAGGGTAGTCACAGATGGAGCTACATGTAAGGGAATGGAAAAAGATAACACTAGAGCCACGGATTTCCTAGGGCTGCTGTAACAAATTACTACAAACTGGATGGCTTAAAACAACAGAAATTTATTCTCTCACTATTCTGGGGGCTAGAAGTCCAAAATCAAAGTATCAGCAGTGCTGGAGAGTCTGAAGGAGTATCTGTTCCATACCTCTCTCCTAGTTTCTGGTGGTTGTGGGCATCCAATGTCTCTTGGCTTTCCTTGGCTTGTAGACCCATCACTCCAATTTGTCTCCACATTCACCTGGTGTTCTCTTCCTTGTGTATTGCTGTGTCTCTACCTCTTTATATGGCCTTCTTCTAAGGACACCAGTCATTGGATTTAGTGCCCAACCTAATCTAGTATGACCTCAATTAACTTGTTTACATCTGCAATGATGCCATTTCCAAGTAAGATCACATTCACAGAGGATCAGGTCTTCCATACCAGAGTTATGACTGCAACACATCTTTTTGGGAGACACACTTTAACAACACTTCACAACAAGCAGGGCTCTGCAAACTACAGCTTACCCATTGCTTTTGTTGTTGCTCATTGTGAATAAGGCTTTGTGGGAGCACAGCCATACCCATCTGTTTACTTATCATTGCTGGCTGCTTTCCCATAATAAGGGTAGAGGTGAGTCGTTGTGACAAAGACCATATGGCCCACAAGGCCTAAAACATTTACCATCTGACCCTTTCCAGACAAAGTTTGGTGACCACTGAGCTAGAGAGAAATTGATCACAAACAGCCTTGGGGGTGAAACCAGAGAGTGAGAACTTGACCCTGAAAACTCCGGGGATTGTAAGCCAGTTAGGAAACACGCAAATGCAAAATGAGATGGAGACATCGCAAAAGAAAGTGAAGTGGATGAGGGATTTGCAGGCCGCAGTGAGACCCATTGGTGATTAGAGAAAGAGAGAAGTAGGAGAACATGCAGCAGAGGGTGGAGAATGAAATATGTGCTTTTGTGATTTTGACAGTTTCTATTCTGGGTTATGAGAATATCAAGGAAGGTGCTGAGATGGAATTAGTTGGAGGGAAGGCCATGGAATAAAAAGGCAAGGGGGCCAAACAAATATTGTTTTATGGTCCTTAGAAATGCTAAGAACAGTGGTGTCAACATGGGTGACAAGGAACACTGTGAGTTGAGGACATTCATCCCCAAAAGATCTAGAGAGGAGTATTTCCTTCCCAAGAGATCAGTGCCCATAATTCAAAAGATACAACCCCGTGCACAAGTGATTGTGTGATTAATGTAAATTCCGGTGTTCCATCCTTGTAGCAACTTAATAAGATATGTGTACAGCCTCCAAATGAAAGCTGTAATCACTTTTCCGTAGTTTATGAATTATAAAGTTGAATTTCCATCACAAATGCTGTCAAAGTTTTTTGGCTTCAAAACCAATTAAAATGATGAATAACTAACTGTGAAAGGAACTAGAAGTGCATTTAATCTTTCTCCAGAACAGTTGGGGATCAGTCCTTTTCTGAGTTACATTTCGCATTAGCTGGGAACATAAAATTGGTGTAGTTCAAAGGTAAAACTCAAACAACTTCTTCATAAAAGGGAACTGATCCACTTGGCTTTTTTACAACTATAAACACTGAGCTATTTACAATGTACCTTGTGCTTCCTTTTCACTTACTTATCTCCCAAGGTCATAGCACTCTATTTCCTACTTCTGTTTGTAGCAAGGTTATCCTAAAAAGAATCACCAAAGCCAAGATTGTTTGAAGCAAAAAGAGACAAGCAATAAGATTGCTGACAAGTTTCCTAGTCTAGTTTACAATAGCTGCAAAAGTGAGTTGCTGCCCAAAGCCCTGAATCTCACCTCTCTTGCTGCCACATATCTTAGGTCTTAATGTTCCCACTCAGTCCTGAGGGTGCTGAGATAAGCAAGCTGTTCAGTCTCATAATGTTCTTCTTTACTTTTTTTTTAATTAGTTTCAGGTGTACAAAACATGTAACAGCTAGACCTTTACACCCCTCACAAAGTGATAACCCCTTTCCCCAATCTACTACCCTTCTGACATTGTATTTAGCTGTTACAATTCCATTGACTCTATTCTCTATGCTGTACTCCATATCCCATGACCATATATATATATTAAATTATAGTTGACATTCACTATTATTCAGCTTCAGCTTCAAGATGGCCAAGAGACATATGAAAAAATGCTCAACCTCACTAATCGTTAGAGAAATGCAAATCAAAACCACATTGAGATACCACCTCACTCCTGTCAGAATGGCTATCATCAATAAATCAACAAACAACAAGTGCTGGTGAGGGTGTAGAGAAAAGGGAACCCTCATGCACTGTTGGTGGGATTGCAGATTGGTGCAGCCACTATGGAAATCAATATGGAGGTATCTCAAAAATATGAAAATGGAACTACCTTATGACCCAGCAATTCCACTCTTAGGTAGCTATCCAGAGAAATTCAAATGCTAATTCAAAAAAATATGTGCACTCGTATGTTTATTGCAGCGTTATTCTTCTTTACTTTCTATCATAGGAAAGAGCTGTGCGTACCATGCAGTACAAAGAGAATGAGTCTGAGTAAAAAGATTTAATTTCCAGTACTAACTCAGACACTTTTAGTTGAAAACCTTGATCAAATACATAACCTCACTGAACTTCAGTTTTCTTACCTGTAAAATGGGGGTTATAATACTCAATTCCCAAAACTGCTGTGAGGCTCAACTGAACACAATTTGTATTGAACTATATACATACGTGATTTATACATAATACTTACATATGTATATATAGATATGTAATGGCAATAGACCACTGTGCAATATATTTATTATTCATATTGCTATGCCTTTCACAGGAGGAAAATGTATTGTATAAGATGTACTTAAGACTAAGTCTCCAATAACTGATATTCGGACACAACAATCCCTTTGATGAGGTGACTCAGCTATCAGTGAACTCATCTTTGGTATTTTTAGGGCTGGAAAAGGAGAGACAGGTGATACTGAAGTTGTGTAATCAATCACATGGGGATGGGCCGTAAACTACTGTCTCCCTCTCTCCCAGAACATCTGGAATCAGAGGTAGTGGCCTTGACCTCAGCAGCCATCCAAAGGCAAGCAGAATACTCACAGAAGAAGCAAAGGTGAAGAAGCCTTGAGCATCTATCACTACAACATCGTAGAACACCCAGTCAAAAGAGAGGGAAACACAAATTGACTTGCACCTCATCACCTTGACAACACAAATTTAGATCCTGGCTGCTACATTATCTTGTGATTCCTTTTCAGAATGGTGTCTCTCTCTCTTTCCTTGTGCTGATTTACACAGTTGCTATTGCAGGGCCTTGACAGCACACTCAGTCTTTGTGGAACTACAAGAATCAGCCTTGAATTGTCTTTTACGCCAGCTACTCCCAACCCTTTCAATCTGCCACCTGGGCAAGTACCATAACAGCACCTATCGTAAGCCCATCCTTTGGCTGCATCCCTTCTGTCCTGGGTCCCAGAGTGTATCCCTGCGGTCACCCTATGTGATCACTCTCCTTGCCCTTTTATTCAGGTATGAGGCTAAATTCAACTACTTTTCTTAAATCCACATTTTCTTTTCCTTCAACCTGAAATTAGCCATTATTCCTTTTACCCTCTCCTGAAGTGATGAGTAATGAAGTGATAAAGGCTCAGCATAGATTGTACCCAACTCATTCAAGGTCAACTTTGTCATCAAGGGCGGAGGGGGTGCGTAGAGGGACTCCAGCAGTGAAGGCCACTGTGAAAGGGGAGAAATCCAACAGAATTAGCACAGGGCTGGGAGAGTTGACCAATTAGTAGACTGGGTCATGAGCTTGGATTAGCGTCCAGCAGCATCCATACTCACAGAGGTCAAATTTGGGCTACAAAGCCAAGAACTAACTGAGCACAGAATTACAGCATATGTGTGGTTATCCATGTGCACCCTCATTTTTACTAAATCCAAATTATATCTTACTATATTGTTAACTTTTGTTTGACTATATCATTTATTAGAATAGAAAACATCATTTCTTTTCAAGAAAGAGTCAGGGTATAAAAATAAGCATGCATTAAAATATAAAAATATTTTTTATAAACATATTTTAAAAGAAATGTTATAACTCCTATTACTGTTAAAGCAGCTTGGCATTAATTTGTCTATAATTGGGTGTATTTTTAAGGTATTTGACAGAAGCTTTATTTTAAGCAGCAGGTGGCAAAATAATTCAAACCTTAATATTCATCAAAATTTATTTAACAGCAGAAAAGCTTTCACTCTTAACTTTTACTCTTCTTTCTTGCAGAATCAATCCCCCCCAAAGCCCTTCCTTTCCAGAAGCACAGAGAATCCAATAAGATTGTGCATAAGAATCATACACTTTATCTTGTTTTCTTTTGCTTTTTTTTATTCATCAGGCCTCTCCTTCAGAACCAAAGGAGTCCATTGTGACAAATCTGTTCTCAGAACTGATCTTCTCCATAGGAAGAACTTCAGTCTGAGAGATGCTACAAAGTTCCTGACACTCCCTTCAATCTCTACTATTAGAGATAGTTCTTTAGCTTTTGCCAATATCCATTCTCGCCTGTTAAAACAAACACTATTGGGAGGGACAATGCACTGAACTTATTCATGCTAAGATATAACTGGCTTATCAAATTCTATTTCTTCCTGTCAAAGAGTTTAGGTGGAAGGGGGAAAAGGGAAAGTTGGAGAAGATTATATCAGGGAGATTATGGCTATGTAAAGGGAAAGTGAAGAGCCAAAGGGAAACCTGGCTCCATGCAGCCATTTTTCAAATAAGAGAATCAGTGTGCACACACAAATCCCCTGGATATCCTGTTAAAATTCAGATTCAGATTCAGCCATTCTGGGTGGGGCCTGAGATTCTGAATTTCTAACAAGTTGTCTGGTGATGTCAGTGCTACTGGTCCATAGGCCACATTTTAAGCAGCAAAGGGGCCAGAATATGAGTTAGCACAGTGGTTGTTGACCTTGGGTATATAGCAGAATCACCTGGTTTTTTGATTGTTTGTTTTTTAAACTACTGATGCCCAAACTCCACCCTGGATAAATTAAATCAGAATCTAGGGGTCCCTTAAGTATTTATATTTCTAAAAGCTCCCCAGTCAATTCTATTGAGCAGCCTGAGTTGATAACTGCATTGAAAACTTGGATGTCAGTCCATAACTAATGTATTAGCTCATGAGGGTTAACGGCAATATAACCCAGCTAAGGGCATCTTCCTCTCCAATAGTGACTTGCCAGGCAAATAGTTGCTACTCAACAATGAAAAAACAAATGATCGATTTGCTGAATGCATCAATGAATGAAGACGTTTTGAAAGCCAACAGTAATGTAAAGGATTAAAGCCATAGTGTTGAAATGGCAAGTGACAGGACTGAGATTTGAGGACAAAAAGTCTTTTCTCTTCAGATCCCCCGTATAGATATTCAGTTCACTCTTAAGGCTGACTCTGCTGATAACTGGAGAAGTCAAAGCCATAAATATTACCACTGCTTTACTGCAGTGTTTCCCAAACACTCACCAGTCATGGTGCACTATCACCATTTTTGCTATCAGTGCTATTATTTACCTACTATGTTTCCTTAAATTGACTCACTTTTTAACCTAAATGAATGTACTTTAAAGGGAAACTATAAATCACTATTTCAAATAGAAAACAGCCAACATCCCTTGACATAAATAGAAGTAACTGTCAAAATAAATACAATGGAAGCAAATCAAGCTGGATGCTGCTGCCTGCCAATGCTTGCCTCTCTCTGTCAGTTAAAAAGACAGGTGAGAAAAGAACTGAGAGGTATTAAAGACACAGGAGCACTTAATTAAGACTTATCATTGGCATAATAAGAAGGATTGGAAGAGTTTTTTACAAGAATCAGAGTCTGCCCCTGCAATGCCATGTTACTGAAAGCACCACATGCAAGAACCTCACGGAACACAACTCTCAGCCAATGGTTTTTTTAACAGTACTCGGAAATCCAAGGGCCACCAAGAGTGCTGAAGAGGAAAAAGGAAGTATTTCCAAGATTTCAGTTTGTGAGGAATCCAGTCATCAAGGTTATTTGTCTCATATACCGTGTGATGTTTGTTTTTACAAAAAAAACAAAAGAAGTCCTACTTCTAAGAGAAACAACATAATCAGCAGAGAAAAAGGGAACAAGCTGTTCCTTGCTATTGAAAACAGAGGAATTTGCTTTCTCATTGGAGGCATATTTGCTGGGTTAGGCCTCAAAAGCATTATATCTAACTTGGATAAAAGAATTCATGAGATAAAACAATGCTGTTAAAAAATGGATGGATCATACAGAGTAGGAGATGTATGATCTCCTACTGCCTGGCTCTTTAAGGAGGTGTGTCCCAGTGTGGGGGCTAAATTATTAGCTCAATTTATATAGTTGGATTTGAAAAGAATGAACCATTGACTTTTTTTTTACATTTTAAGGAATAAATCCACTAAATTATTATTTTTATTTGCATTTGTATTTGTTTTTCTCTTTTAAACAACACAAGTAATAGAGTGGGATGGTAATGATTTTAACGCAGAGAGGCAGAGTTACATGGTTAAGGGAGAGGCCTCAGGGGCCAGACTGTGGAGTCAGACTGCCTGGTCTAAATCCCTGAGTCTTTTCATCTGTGTGGCCTTGGGCAAAATATTCAACCTCTCTGTGCTTCAGTCTCCCTGCTTATAGAATGACAGTGATAATAAGAGTACTACTACATAAGGACATGATAAGGAGGAGCTAATGCATACAAAGCATCTAAAAGAATCCTTTGCACAAAATAAGCACTCAATATATGTTATTTGTTATTATTATAGCAAAAAAAAATTATACACAAAAGATTACATGCAATGAAAACTATGTCTTCCTTCTCCCCCAGACCACCTGCCCTTCCCTACAAGCAAATCACTATAAAAAAGCTCTTGTGATGTTTCCAGAAATAGTCCACACATTTCCCATCAAGTATATCCCTCTCTTCTATGCAAATAAGAACTCACTATGCACTTTATTCTGCATGTTGCTTTTTGTACTTAAAATATTTCTTGGGAGGGAGTTCACCACAGGCCTCATATCTCATCGTTTGCCAGGGTTGCAGTTGCACGTCACATGAGTGTACCATCATTTATTTAAGTCATTCCCCATGTTGAATACTTAAGCTGTTTCTAGTCTTTCACTTTTGCCATCATGCTGTCATAAATGAATTTAAAAACAATGCATTTAAAAACATATGTGCAAGCATGTATCTTTAAGACAGATTCTTAGAGCTGGGAATCCTGGGTTAGCGAGTCTGTGTATCTTTTTTATAAATATTGCCAAATTTGTATTCAACGAGATTGCACCAATTTACACACCAACCTCCCAAGTACACAAGTGCCTCTTTCCCTCATTCTAACAATATTTTAAATACATACAACAAAGTACATAGGATAACCAAGGAAAGCAATTATATTAAAACACGGTTATCAAAAAATTGAAAATACACATTTGTGAAGTGGTAATATGTATGTTTCTTTAATAGTGCATTAAATAATAAAATCTAGTGACAGGTAAGAGTGAGTAGACGAGATATTTCAGCACATCTTCAGCAACTATAATATGATATGAAAGTATATTTTGGTGACAAACTCACAGCTACTGCTTATAACATTGTGGCTTATAGTCTACATCCATAATTGAAGGAAATGCTAAATTTGAGTTGGCAGCTTGTGAAAATAAAGACGTAAAGTTTTTCTGAACAAGTTTTGGACCCTGTCTTAGGGCCAGTTCTTGGAGATTAATTACAATGAGTGTCAGCTTCTCCTCAATGCATCTGGTCAGCCCCAAGAACTGATACTTTTACAGCAGCTATTGAAATTTATGCATGGGAATTTGCCTCAGTCTAGCCTAATACAGGTTTCTTTAGCCTCCTAAATACCAAGACAAGCCAAGAAGCCATGGACAGGCAGAGATAACTCTAAAGAAGCCATCCAGAAGTTCTGCCCTGACTGTGTCTTAGAGATAGTAATAGCCCCACTTCTTCCTTCAATACATCTGCTCTTTTACCCTACAGGGTTTTTGGACAATATTAAGTAAAATAAGAGAATTTAAGCTCCTTTAAAAAACTTAAAGGCATTCTATTAAGTCACTGTTTTAACCATTAAGAATTAATATTATCTCCTCTTATGCTTAGTGCTTAGAACCTCTCTCAAATATGCTGATAAGGGCAACACTGAGAGCCAGAGAATGGAGCTGCTCAGCTTTGGGAAACATACAAAGCCCATTAGTCTGGGGCATGGCTTGGGGCATAGAGATACTTGTCAGGCTGGATATTATGTTGCATCATTTCTCCTACCTAGAGAGTGCACTAGTGACTTAGAGAAGTTGCTGGAATTTCCAGGAGCAAGAAGGAAGTGATGGTAGGAGGTGTCAAATCCACAATCAGAGAATACTGTCTCCGGAAAAAATACACAACTCTATAAATCTTAGAAGTATAGAAGAAAGATTGCAAACACTTTTATGACTATGCATCTTTTTCAAAATTTTTGAGTGCTGAAGAAATGTTAAATTTCATTACGTTTTACAGCCAGACTTAATATAGACATAAATCCCCTTAATGTTGGTTTCAGTCAAAAGTAAGCTGAACATTATCATTAAACCAGTGCATGTGGGAGAATTATTTGAGGAAAATCAAAATAGACACAGTTGGGAACGTTCAGCCATGACCATATTAGATGCAAGTAGGCGCAGTAGCAAAATTCTTTAGACTCGAATAAACTGGGCTCTTTTGCTGCTCAGTTTCCATACAGATGAGCTTTGTTCTGGGGCAATATGGTTGCAGTTTGAGAGTCTATCTGGGGAAGCTCATTACTCTTTCATTAGTCCATGAGCACAGTGCAATTTCAGCTAATATTGTTACACAGCTCCTAGCTCGGTTATTTGGTTAAATGCCTTCGGGGAAAGTAGCAAGCCAGAATAAAGGCACAAATGCAATATACTTTCTGGTTCTGAGTTCCTACAGCTATGGAATTACACTGTCAACTAATCATATGCCATGTTGTACTCATGATCATAAACCTATTGTTTGAGATACTATTTAAGTCTGGTATTACTTGACATTTCACAGGGGACATCTTGTCTCCCTGGTACAATTTCTCTGAGGTCTGAGCTTACATGTGACTATAACTAGAGAGACCTATTTCTTGCCATGTCTCACAGACATGCTAGTACTTACATAATGCATTTGTGTGAAATTGAAAAAAGTGCTTCCCACCAGTGGATAAATTGCAAAATAGACCAGACCCTCTGAGCAAACAAATCAGAAAATGTGCCCCTTTCTGGGCAGACAAATGAGAAAAGTGTAGTCCCTCTGGGCTAACCAATTATTATTTAAAGTCCCACCCCAGGTACACCTGAAAGTAATATATTGTATGTCAACTGTAATTGAAAAATTGAAAAATTTCTAATTAAAAATAAATAAATAAATAAAAATAAAGCCTCACCTTAGCGAACGTGACTTAGCAAGTCCTGTGCAGCTCCCAATTGCTTCCCTTGAGCATACACCCTTATGCCAGGCACAACCTGCTCGGCTATACATGGCTAATTAAAGATACCATTATCCTAATTTTGTAGTCAGACCACAGAGTTTGCTCCTCAGTGCTTTAAATATATCTGTTCAGTCACACCAGTGGACTTTCATATTAAACATATTGGCCTATTACAAAAGCCTGGTATTGACAGAATGTCGATGTAGCATCTCATTTAAAAATGAAAGACAGGTGAGGTCTTGTGTACCAGACACTATATGTACCCATATTAACTGGACGATTACCTCTGTATGCCGAGGGCTGTTTACTGAAAACACCTCCTACTCTCTGCCAAAGGTGATGCTCTGACCACAGCAACAGACACAGCACTGTAGCTAGAACGACAGAAGAGCTAGAGGGTTGATGCATTTGGGAGCATCCTTTAACCAGTGCTGAGCAGGGTATTGGTAGAAGCAGTGGTGGGGCTCTCTCCTAACTCTGTGGGCATCTCAGCAGGCTGAGCACCAGTTTCTGACCCATGTTTGATTGAAGTAAACCCAGGAGAGGTAAACTTCAAACTCCCAGCAATGTAGTGTGGCTAGTTTATATCAGATTCCTTTCCAGCAGCAAGAGCCCAGCTAGATAGAATAGGACATGGGACAGGCATTTCTCAGAGCAAAGGAGGCTCTTCAGGAAGACAAGGATGGGTGACATGCTCTAAAGTAGAACACAGGCTATCAGAGGGCAGCCTGGAGGCCCAAGAGGCCTTGGATGTCAGTCAAGGGTTGGCAAATACTTTCTATAAAATATTGTAAATATTTTAAGATTTGTGGGCTTCTGTCACAACTATTTGTCTGCTGCTGTAGCATGAAAGCAGCCATAGGCAATCTGTTAACAAATGGAAATGGCTATGTTAAAAAAAAACAACATTATTTACAAAAACAGGTGCTGGGCCAGATTTGGCTTGTAGGCATTTTTTGTCACCCTTGCCATAGGTGATCAAAGAAAATGAAGGACACAAAAGTGAAAGTAAGAAGTAAGAGAATGCCCATACTTTGTTCAACAATATGCTTGCCAGCTTATATCTATTCCTTCATTTTTTTCTTCACTACAACCAAGTAGTTAGAGTTTTATCATCTGCATTTTAAAGACAAAGAAACTACAGTTTCTAGAAAAATAAGAAAATTTCCAAGCCCAGTCTAAGTTCAAAACCAGATCTGTCTGACTTTAATGCCTCTCTTCCTTTCCTTACTCTAAGCTGATGCCTGCAGACACATTTGCCTTGTGCATCCCAGCAAGGAAAGCCCACAGGTCCCAGAGGCATTATATTCAGATTTGGGGGTAGAGTTGGCAGTGCCAGAACTGGATTCAGTCTCAAGGATCTCAGAAGCTTCTCTGAGAATGTTAAAGTAATGGGCCTGGTTACTACTGAGTTCATCACCAGCTTACATGGTGATGCGTGCCTGATGTGTGCCATTTGTTGGACTGTGCCATTGATGGCCGCACAAATGCAGTGCCTTGGATTTAAAAAGTCAGAAGTTTTCATGAAAATAAGTAAGTCCTTTATCCTTTCTTAGTGTGCAGGCAGGCCATCTGATTGAAAAGTGCACAGTACAAACAATGGCCAAACCCGTAATTATTAAACTTCCTTGATAAGAGCTAATCTAGTTTTTTCCTTACTATGCATTCAAATATTCAGAAATTAAGCCTTAGAATTCTTAAACACCAGAGGTTATTTTTTTCCCCCTGCACTCAACTCTTATGAAAGAAGATGAGCGAAGTTTCTTCCAGAAATAACTTCCAGGGAAGCCCTGAGTTCAGTTTGGGTTCAGCCCAATCTTCTCACTTTCTGTGTGATTGTACAAAGATAAGCCAAGTTCTTAAGGATGAGTCTGAATCGTCCTGATCCTGAATCATCAGTGATTAAATTATGTTCACAAAACACCTAGTATTTTTTAAAGCACTAAAATAAGCTAATGAATTTTAGGAAGAAGTTTTAGAAGAGTGAAAACCAAAACAAGTTTCTGGCTTAACCTAGGATGACAAGAGCATTAAATTTACAGAGACACCACTTCCCCCAAAATGTCCATGTTAATGGCTATCTTAGAAAATTCCAGGATCACTCAAGGCCAGTTTAATTTATTCTTTTACACAAATAATTTCATGGAAGACAACATTGTAATTCAAATCAATAAATGATTTGCTTTTGGCTATAAAAGTATAAACAGAATGCTTGCAAAATATTGTTCATTGTTCTTTCTTGCCATAAACTATTTGATTTTTAGTTAGAAAACATTCAGCCAAACAATAACAACTGTTTTCTTTCCTTAATACTAAGTATAGTCTGTTATGCAAGGAATTAAGCATTAGTCATCAAACTAATTGTAAAGACAACAAAATACTTAGAGTTCTAAGTTACCATATATTTCAATACTCAAAGGTCAATTTGACCCAGAAAATACGTAGTCTTTCTTTTTGTTGTAAAAGTGGTCTCAGAGTTGCGTGGGTTCTTGGCTAATGGTTCTGCTGTCAGAACTCTCTATTTCTTCCCACAAGACCCAACTCATCTCAGAGCGAGACATTTTCTCCAGAATCAGGAACGAGCACCAGAAAGCCTCAGCCCAGACCACAGGTAATGATCATAAGCCAGAAAGGTGAGCCAGGCTAGAAAACATGTGAAACTGGTCAATTGCTTAGGCAGCAAACACAAAAGTGCACAAAGTTCTGATTTGAGTTTTCTCTAGTTGAATTTAATTCTATCTGCCAGCCTGATTGCACTGATGGTAGATATTTGACCTTGGACAACTCATGTTTCCCCCCCACCCTTATGTCTCCAGGATTGCCCTCAAGCTTCAAAGGATGAACACAGCATGAAGGGGTGGGAAACAAGGGTCCTGGTGCTCGTGTCTCATCATCTGTCCACACTGGATTCTCCTGCTCCAGGCATCATCATCTTACTGGCAAATCAGTTCATGCAGATCCTGCCTGAACCCTGTGTCATCATTGTACTGACTCCAGACATTTCTAGGCCAGCTGGTTCTCATTGTCATGTTCTCACTAATCTCAGCTTCCCTCAGAATATTCTGCTATTCCCTGCTCCAAACTGAGGGTCATGGGAATGCACAGTGAGGCCACCCAAACCCCCTTGGCTAAGATGCCTCATAGAGCCACTTCTAATCTGCATGTTTGTGTCCCTGTCCACGGATGACTCCCAGACTTCTCTGAAGTTGGACATTCCAACACACCCCCATCCCACTCCAAGAACACAGCTCAGAAGAAATAGGTAGCACTCGGGTCCCTCTGAGGACTCCACAACGGCTACTCATGCTGAATTTTCTATCCAACTCATCTTGGACCAGGGAATTTTAATCTCTATGGAGAAATAAATCAGGCTTAGCAAATAGTCTTCCAAATCTGTTGCTTAAATTTCAACTTCAACTTTGAAACCTAAAAGAAAAAGTATTAACTTGGGCTTCTCTTGATATTCCTACCCTACCAATTCTGCCTAAGACTACTCTTGTCTCAAAATTTCAGGGAAAATTAGGGGTAACTGAACATAATAAGTTACTGCTTCAAAATAGTATCCCTCAAAAGAACTGAGATTCAAATATCTCAAGAATGTCAAGGAAAAAAAGAAAGAAAAAAGCATGCCAAATTTGACAAGGTCTCCCAAAGACAGGGATTATAGACCAGATAGAGAACTAAACTTTTAAAGGTAAATGCAAGTAGTTTGGGATCTAAATGGAGGAGGAGCAGAACTGAGGACTTGCTGATAACTATGGCCAGTGGAGACAGGAAGATCTTCTCTCTAAAGCTCAGGAAAACCTAGATTGTGGAATAAAAGATAGATGTATTCATGACCCAAGGTATAATGACTGGTCCAAATATTGAATAGAATGTTGGGGGAAGGGGAAAATGAGGAATTGTTTTTCAAAGGTATAAGTGTTCTATTATGTAAATGAGTAAGTTCTAAAGTTCTGCTGTACAACATGGTCAACAATAGAACATTGTGTACTTTAAAATACGTGAAGAGGATAAATCTCGTGTTAAATGTTCTTACCAAAACACACACACATACCTACACACACACACACACACACACACACACACACACACATTCACAAACAAAAGGAAATTTTTGGAGATGATGGAAATGTTTAGAACCTCGGTTGTGGTGATCGTATCATGGGTGTATGCATACTCATATGCCCAAACTCATCACAATGTATACATAAATGTGTAGATTTTTTTGTATATCAATTCTACCCCAATAAAGCTAAAAAATTCAGAATTAAAAATTTTTAAACAAATTACTTTGACCCCAAGCATAACATTTAAATAAATTAGTAATACAATTGTGATACTTACAACTCTGTCATCCAACAAATGGAAACACAAACTAATTGAATTAGTTAATTTTCTCTTAAAAACATTATGCTACTATTATATTATGTTTAGAAACTAGAGCGAGCTACAAACTAAAGTGTTTTACCTCATAAAGGAGCACAATTCCTGAAAATGTCTCTTGACCCATGGAATCAAGAAATGCCCAATCTGCAATAAGTGTCTAACCCAGTGCTTCCTATCCCAATGTCTACTGTGGACAGGAAGCCATCTGGGGTCTTTTTTGATTATCTCAAAACCAAAGGAGAGAAGAATGCAATGAGAAGAGAGGAGCTTCTGAGCTCAGCAACCCTGGGCAAGCAGAGAAGGCAGTGGGGAAGGAATGGATTTCAGTCATAAAATGGTGGTGGATCATCTATCATCACAGAAAAATTAGAACATAAAATCACTTAAAAAGAATTTAAGTGAATACGTAATTCATTTCTGTGAGGAGAGACATGGGGAAAAAATGGAGGTGCTCGATTTTGTAGAATTGAATACTGTGGGATTTAAGAGTACTCCCAGTTTGCAATCGTATATTTATTTGTTTAATCACTTGATAGATGTTTATCTTCCAGCTAGGCTGTAAGTTACACAAGGGCAGGGATGTCACTATTGTATTCTCATATTTAGAAAAGCCTCTGCATGTATTAGGCTCTAAATAATATGTTTTTGAAAACTGTTTCTGCTGTAACTTTATAACAGCTCATGTAGTCTCTGTCAACAAAACAGTAAATTGAGTAATAACTGAGGTTGTATCGTGGCTGATATTAGGGGCTTAGGCAGGGGTTGAGCACCCAGAAGTATAAAGGAGATAAGCTTTAAGTCCATCTGAAGCAGGGAACTGGAAGTGAATCTTCTGCATAAAGCAAAAACACTCTAGAGGTCATCTCACTTGTGACATGAGAACTAGAATATTCGGCCATCAGTCCAAAGAAGCTTAATATATGCCGTGGATTCCATTTGAATCCTATTTACCCACAAGGGGTAGGAGTAACACAGCTTAAAATGAAAACAGTCCTAGAGAGCATAGTACTAAAATTTGCTAACTCTTTGAGGACTTAAAATAGGATAGGATGAGGAAACCTGGAAAACAGGATAAAGGGAGGATAGAAAGCCCCAAGGACACACTTCAGCTCTGTCACCATTTTGCAAGAGCTGGTCCAGAGCAGACCGTTAACACAACACACGAGGGAGGGACAATAAACATGAAACAGTCATTTCTCACAGCATTTTCTCTTGCCTGCGCCTTTGGCTTTATTGACACAGTGAGACACCTTGTGTTTTTCAGAACGCGGAAGCGAGTTATGACTTCAGTAGCAACGACCCCTATCCTTACCCTCGATACACAGACGACTGGTTTAACAGGTAAACTGAGCCTCATGAGGTAGTTTTGACTTTAGGTTTGGGGGTTTTATTCTGCTTCGTTTTGTTTTTAAGGCTTGAATATCACCAGCAAAAATAATCTAAATGTTTTACTAAATTGTATTGTGATTTTTCTTCTCTACGGCAACATTTTCTAAATTCTTGGATATTTTTAATATCGGAATGCTCCTCTAGAACTATCTTTTGACTGTTTTGTTCTGTTGAACTAGGAATTATTTAATCCTTTATTAAAGATAGAAGAAAATAGAAATAATGAGAAATCCTTTCTCAACCCAGTACGAGGTGATTTAAAATATGCTGATTTCACTTGAATGGTTGAAACTATTGCAGAGAAATTTTTTGCCCCCACGGGTCTTCATCTGTATGTTTTTGAAGTGTTTCTGCTGTAACATTATGAAATTCATGTAGCCCCTTTCAACAAAATGATAAGTGAAACTGCCAGAGGTTTGAAGTACTGCTTGGCATCCAACCATATAAAACTATCTAACAGTCCATTCATTTTCTTCAGCCTGTTTGGCTACTAAACATGTCAATGCAGTCTCTTGCTTTTTTTCTCCAAGTAAAATTCTTGCCTAAATGCTTGTTTGCATTTAAGAAATATCAAGAAATAGAGATGAATGGCTTGCTCACCCAAAGAATGCCATATTTTTTAAACCTAGAGCTTCCCTGTTATTGATGTTCTCAGGTGAAGCTTATGAGAACATATGAACTTCAATTAATGGTATAAAAATATATTATGTGGACGACACTTTACTCATTTCTTTTGCTTCTCATGACAAACTCATGGTACATAAAGCAAACGTTGTCATTCTCAGTTTGGTGATAAGGAAATAGGTTCAGAAACATTGAGTGACTTCCCTGGTCAAACAGTATATATCAAAACCAACACTTGAACCCAGGATTCATAAAGGCCTGTAATTCCAACTTGTATCATTCTTTTGTAAGCATCATTTTTATTATAAAAGGAATCATGATGGTCAGAGACTGGCCAGGGACAGGTCCCCAGTGGACCGGTAGCTTAAACTCTGTCCTTGCAATTAGCAAGTTGATCTGAGAATGTCTAGCGTGCAGACAGGGCACACAGGTTGGGGGCTTGGCAATTACAGAAAATGCAGAAAAGAATAATGAAGAAAATACAATTCAAATTTGTAACATTTTAAAAAGATGATTGCTGATGTCAAATAACACAGTTTACTCTCTATCAACTTCATCTACATCTTTAAAATGATCGTGCAATGTTTGGAAGTGTATGTTTCGCGAGTAAGGATGTATAAAAATATCTGAAAACTTTTGACATGAAGGGTCCCTTACCCCCATGACTTATAACCCTAGATCCTAACATACCCTGAGCAAATAAACCGTTTATAGACACAGGGATGTGACATTACTAAATAGATGTCACTAAGCCGGAGGTGATTCATAATTGCAAACTGCAGTCTGGAGCACTGTTGAGAAGGACCGTGAGCGGGCACTTGGCTTCGATAGGACTCATTACCAGTTGACCTCAAAAAGGACAGTAGCAACACGTGTGTCGGCTACTTGCCATCTCTCTGCAGCTAGTAGGTACTAAATTAATCTTTGATGGATTGATCTAGGATGAAAAATATAACCAACAAAATGGTTTTCGCCCTTACCTTATTTTTTTGAACCCAACACAACATTCCCCCAAACATATCATATCAAACATAGCATATCAAACATTCCTGTGTGATATGCTATAAGACTATTCTTTTTTTAAAAAGGAGGTGATGAGGGTAAATGGGGTCAAGTATATGGTGATGAAAGAACTGACTCTAGGTGGTGAACACACAATGTGATATATAGATGTTATATTACAGAATGGTACACTTGAAACCTATGTAATTTTACTAACCATTGTCACCCCCAACAAATTTTCAATTAAAAAAAGGAGATGATGATGATTTTTATCTTAAATATTTTCATTTGCAAATGTGTTCTTGAAAGCACAATTTTAAACTAGCTAAAATCTTCTAACAAAACTAATTAGTGCTTAGTGCAATGAAATTCTTCATTGTCAACAGTAAAAATTCCCAAGTGTCCAACTGCCTGAGACACAGTCATAGTGAGTCAGGCAAGCATGATGCTTACCTCTTGAGGAGCCAGTGACTCAAGACACAGTGTCCACTTTGACCAATAAATAGGACTTTTCCCAGTTATCAAGTCATTTTCTCAGATCCCCATCCACCATGGCTTGTTATTACAAAGATTGGATGGTGCCATGGTTCAAATCATGGCCCCTCAAAACGTAACTATTATTATAAATGATTATGGGAGGAAGGTGGGTCAAAATTCAAGCCCACATCACTGGGAGGATCCATAGCCTGAAATGTTAGGTCTGTCCTGGTGATAATTCCTGCTTGGGACAAGGAGAATTTGAATAGAGCCTCCTTCCCATGAATACAGGATACATTTATTAACAATTCCCCCTGGGATGAAAAATTATGCCTGGTATTCTCTTCAATATAACCTAGGGTTTGGAACAAGAGGGAGGACAATTACTGGGGGTGCAGAGGAAATAAAATTGGACATGAGTCAATAATTGTTAATGTTGGGTGATGGGTACATGAGATTTCACTCTTCTCTTGTAAATTTTCAATATTTTCCATAGTAAGAAGTCAATTTTAAAAGTGTAGGGCATAAAAAGGAGTAATAAACAGAATTGGCCTTTAGTTTGGTACTCATGAAACTATTAGTTTTGGTGTGCAAACTGCTGAGGAATTTGCAATGTCATATGAGGAGGCAACAGATGCCCAAATCACTGCAGTGCTAAGTGTAGCCAAAGCTAAAACCAAAACAAAACAAAAATTGAAAGCGAATGACTATTAAGCAGTTACTATGTTTAAGGCACTGTTTTAAGTGCTTGTTAAATAGTGTTAATTCAATTAATTTTCATCATAACCCTCAGAAATAGGTATTATCATTATTATTCCCATTTTGGAAACTGAGGCACAGAAAGGCTAATTAACTTGTGCAAGTTCACACAGCTAAAAAGTCGTGGAGACAGGATTTGACACTAGTGAGGAAGTCATTACATTCACTGCCTTAATAGATGGCATTTGGTTTAGGATTTTAGTGAAGGTAATAGGTAGAGTTGTGGGAGAATGTATTCCAAGATAAGGATGCAATTTAGGCGAAAAAGGGGCATCAGGAGGTGCAAACATATTCACAAGGTAGCCTGGATAACTGGCCTGGGATTTAAAGACTGGTGCATGAGGTAGCATTCTAAGAAGGCTTTATGGAAGAGTGGGAATGAAAGGTTTGGATCGGTTCCTAGCGGAAAGGAGAAGCAGAGATTCTGTGGTTGGGTAGAAAACTGGGCCAGAGGCATAGATGAGAATCATCCTCTATCGCACAAAGAATGTTGCTCCCAGAGCCTTGAGCCCAGCACTTGCCTTTGGCAGGGTTTGCTGACAATCTAGCATGTGCCTCTGGCCACCTGTGCAGCCACAAAGATATGTCAGTTTCTTGAACTGTTCTCTTCTGGGCATGACCACCATATCTGATGCCCCATCTCTGTTCAGCAGATTTGGGACTAGAGAAATACTTGTTTCAGCACTCACGGAAACTCTGATAAAAGGCTGATTGATGCTGACCAGCAATGGGCTTGCTGCTATTGCTATTCCAGACACACTGCCTGCCACAAAGGCCAGTTACCTCTCAGAAGCAATTGGTACACAGGAAAAGGCAGCGGCTCTCCATCAGTGTTCTCAATACAGTGAAAAGTAGAAAATAAAGCGCACTTCAAGGGCTACTCTCAAGCAAGTAAATAAAATGTTCCCCTTGGTTGGGAAACCAAGTTCAAGAGCAGCGTGTCTCTCTTGGGCTTTCCTGACACTTGAACCATAGTATCATCCCCTCTGTACTTATCTGTTAACTTGTTTTCCTTCAAGTGTATGTTTTTTAAGAACATATTTAAAACTCCAAACCAAGGACTCTATGAAAGCAAGCTTCATACATATGCAAACTGCTTTTAGTGGATATGCATATTAAAATTTATTGCCCTGTGCTTAATTAGATTTTGTAGGATTATTCCTTTTTAAGCAGAGCAAGTATATTTATTCTACTGTAAATCATTTAATAATTACATGCAGTATCTGAGCTTCAGGAATATATTTGAAACATTTAAGAAATTTGTAAAGGAGAAATACAAATCGTCAAGTAAAAATAATAATAATAAATAATAATAATAGAAATAGTAGCAATAACCTAAATTGCAAAATGGTAGAAAATAATACACATTTAATGAGTACCAATAATATGCAAAACAGATATAACTGAGTTGCTATGAGGTATCAGGACCTAGCATCACATTTTCTTTCCTTACTGTCATTCAATAAAGATTGATTAGCTGGTTGATAGATAGATGGCATACCTTCTCAGCTATGCCAAGATGTTGAGTGGCATTGACATATGCCCGTTTTAGAGCTTCCTGCTTCTTCCAAGATTTGCAACCCACGCAGTGTTGCTTGGTTTTAGGTCAATGTTTGGTGATGCATTGCAGATCTGTATTCCATTACTGTGCTGCTGTCCATAAAATTCCCTCTTGCATAGCATTTTCTTGACAGGCATTCACCACTGAAATGTCATCCCTGCCATCGGCAATATTTATGGAGCATCACAGGGTGCAGCACACTCTATCTATTAGGCCATAAAGAGTAAGAGATTCTGTATTAGATGTAATTCTTGGCTGCAAAAAGTTTACTATAAATTCAGGAAAAGAGAAGACATTTATTACTCAAGCAACCAAAATGAGGGGAATGAGGAAGAAGAAATGGATGCTGAGGGACATTTATCTCCATGTGAGCTCATTTGATTGATAGCATTAGTAAAACCTTCAAATGAGAAAGATTTTCAGTGATTAACTTTTTTTTCTTATTAAAAGTCATATTTCATTTTGAAGAATGCTATGGGACAAGCCAAAGAAGAACATGTGAGAAAAATGGCTCTCTGTGGTTGGCTAGCTGCACACTGATGGAAACTAATACTTTACCCTAGTGACACTTAATGGTTTAGAAATAGACAAACATCTTTCCCTTCTGTCTTTATAGATAATTCTGAAATCACCTCCTGGATAATAAAATTCAAACTGCTTTTGAATACCTAATCTAACTTTTTCTTTCATATGAGCTTTGAGAATACGGTAGTCCCAACTTATCCAAGGTGGTTACATTCCAAGACCCCCAGTGGATGCCTGAAACCACAGACTGTACCAAATGCTGTATATACTACATTTTTTTCCCTATATGTCCACATCTATGATAAGGTTTAATTTATAAATCAACACAGTAATGCATTAACAACAATAACTAATACTATAATAGAAAAATTATAACAGTATACTGGAATAAAACTTTTGTAAATGTGGCATTACTAAGTAAAATAAGGGGGTTACCTGAACACAAGCACTGTGATACCACTACAGTCAGTCTGATAATCAAGATGGCTACTAAGTAACTAATGGGTGGGGAGTGTATGAGTATACAGCATAGATACAAGGGACAAAGGGATGATTCACTTCCCAGGTGGGATGGAGCAGGGCAGTAAGAGATGTCATTAGGCTACTCAGAATGGCATGCAGTTTAAAACTTATAAATTGTTTATATCTGGAATTTTCCATTTAATATTGTCGGACCATCGTTGACAGTGGGTAACCAAAACCTTGGAAACCACAGATAAGGCGGGGACTACTGTCCCTGATAAGCCAATATTTCTTCAAAGAGTGCTGTTGCAATAAACCCTCTCTCTATTCAAACCAGAGCACAGTGAAGTCCAACAGAGCTTAATTTTGTTAGCTATTCTGAGCCATTGGAGAAATACCACCCAAAAAATGTTTTTAATTTTGTTTCTAGTCCCCTACATGGATTAGACAAGTCCTTATTATTTAAGTTTTCCCTTCAGCCATAAAAAAAAAAAAAGAATAGACATACCACAGATTTGGGAGTTACGGAGAAAATTATATAGATTGTGCAAGAATTATCTGTGTATAATCATTTCTACTTTGGAAACTAATGTTATGCATGCCAAGTAGGGGGATTTTATGGTCCTCAAGTACAAGTAATTCTTTTCTTAAGGGAGAAAAATACAGTAGATTATGATGGGAAAATGTAGTGTTCTGTTAATTACTTGGTATGAAATAATTGATCACTAAATCAGTTTCCCCTCTCTGTAAAATGGGAGTAAAACTCCACCTTGAAGGTTTATATGAGGTACTAGAGATGTATACAGAGTACTTGGTACACAGCATTGCACATGGTAGGCACTCCCAAATGGCAGCAAATATAACTGTGAAATTCAGTGAAGAGATTTCGACAGGAACTAAGACAAAGTTTCCCCTAGATAGAAAATGAAGAGAATTTATGCCAAAGGAGTAAATGGATGGCCTGGCCATTCACCCATCTTTCTCAAACATCCATTCTTTCATCTGAGCTTTTGTAAGAAACTAGATAACAGTCAGCTCCAGGTTAAATTTTCTGGCAAGAGTCTGGTGCCTGTGTTTCTGCACTGCTAATTGAAAGAGGAGTTATATCCAAAGATAATGTGCATGCATGACACGAGCTTGATCTATTTGAACGATTGAAAAGCCTAGCATCTAGCTTCAGAAAGACGGAGAGCATCTTTACTTCTCCAGAAAGCACTACGTGCTTGCCAGCAGACCTGGAGTTTTCCTCAGAAGCAGCTACAGTTTCTCACCTATTTAATCAGGACTCTTGAGACCCTAAAGTCTTACCTTGGAGAACTCATTAAACATTAGCCATCTTACATGATGGATACCAAACTAGCTGAGTAATCTCTGCATCTCAGCTCCAATATATCTGAAATTGCAGCATCTTTCTACATAGGTATGGCTGAAAAGACTGTAGCTGACCACTGTGGAACCTCGGTTCTTTAAGAATCCATAGACCTAAGGAGACTAGAGACTAGAGGACAAAGACAGCCTCATGCCCATGAACCTGGCAAAGTTGCCCACTGGCTTGCTGAATGAATCTGCCTTATTCCCACTATCTTTGTGAATCCAGAGCCCTAAAATACTATTATAAGATGTGGCTGTTGGATATAGAACTAAAAAGTCAATTATAACAACCATAGGATCAATAGTCAGGAACAGAGACTAAAGGAAGACAGAGAAAGAAGCGAGAAAAATATCTTCTACTCAACATTAGTCTACAAACCAAACTTCTGAAATATATGAAAAAAATACATTCAACAAAATAAAAAACAGGACATGAATTTATACCAGAAAAAATTTATTTTATGGCACCTTGAAAAAGACTTTTAAACAGTTATGTTTAAAACACCCTTACAGAAACATACCCAGAATGTTTGACTAAATATCTGAGCACCCTGTGGCCCAGCCAAGTCGACACATAAAATTAACCATCATACTTTTTATCTGCACATTTGCTCAGATTTGCAAATGCATGGAAAACATCTGTTTAAAAGGAAAAATAAATGAAGTGGGAAACACAAACAAATATGAATATGAAAAAGAACTGATTGGAATTGAAAACTATAGCCTCTGGAATAAAATCTCAATAAATGGAATAAATTGTAGCCTGGTACAGTTGAAAAGGTAATTAATGAATTGAAGATAACACTGTTTATCAAAAACCTACAGCAAAGATTATTCTTAATGCTGAAATTTTGATGGCATACTCTTGAATCCTGAGACCAAATAAGAATGTGGCCTGTCATTTCTTTTATTTGACAGTGTGCTACATCTCATAGCCAATGAAATAATTATAAATCTAAGAAAAGATAGGGAGAAAAGTATAAAATTTAGAAAACACAAAAAAGAAGTCCTAAATGAATGGAGTGACATACTAAGTTCATGGATAGTAAGATGTAACAATATAAATATGTTAAGTTCATCTATTAATTCAGTGCAATTTCAATTAAAGTCTTAATAGCATTTTTTTCTGTGAAACTAGACAAAATGATCTTAAAATTGATATAGAAAAGCAGAGGGCCAAGAATAGAATAAGAAAACAAGAGAGGAGGAGGTGGCAGGGGAGGAGAATGAATATGAAGAAGAAAAACAGAGAAAGAGATTAATAACAACAGCAAAGTGAGGAAACTTTGCCTACCAGATATCACAACATTATAAAACCAAAATACTTATAAGAGAGCATGGTTAGTATAGGGAGAGGAAAAAAGATCAAAGAAACAAAATGGAGAGTCCAGAAGCAGACCCCCACACACACCATAAAAGGAAGCTTACCATATGACCAAGATGGCAATAGGAACAATGAGAGGATGGTGTGATGAAATTCAATAAAAGGGGCTAGTTGTTTACATGGGAATATAGGTGTCTGCCTCACATCCCAAACATAAATGAACCCACGACAATTAAGACCTAAATGTATAGAAATATTTTAGAATTAAAATGTAGAAAAATATCTATATGATCCTGAGACAGTGATGGATTTCTTAAACAAAATGGTAAGTCATAGGGAAATGAAAAGATTGATAAACCTGACAATGTTAAAATTAAACACTTTTCTTCAACAAATCACAATAAAGTTGAAAGACAAGCCACAGACTAGGAAAAGATAGGTTTTTATACCAAAAAAAAAAAAAAAGGATTTAGTGTCCCAAATATATAAAGAACAGCCACAAATCAATGAAAAAAAGATAAACAATAGAAAAAATGAACAGAGGTCATACATAGGCAATTAAAAGAGAACACCTGAGTGAATTCACATATGAAAAGCTGCTCAAACTTCCTAGTAATGAGGAAAATGCAAAATTAAACTATGAGATACCATTTCACACCAATTGGGCTACCAAAAATGGTAAACTTTTAGGATACTAAAGGTTGGCAAAGATATTTGAGCATTCTTCCACTCTGCAGGAGGTAATATGTATCCATAAATCTGTTTTCACACCTACATACATGCTCCAGAGAAACTCTTCACATGTGCACAAGGAATTAATATGCAAGAATGTTTCTTTTCAAATTATTTTTAATAGCAAGTAAATTGCAAACAACCTAAATACCTATCATTAGGACTATGAATAAGTAAATTTCAGCATATTTTTAAATGAACTACTACTACCCAGCACTAAAAATGAATGAACCAGGACTCATGAATAAATCTCAAAAATTAGAAGTGAATAAAGCAAATTTTAAATAGGTCATATACTATGAAACGTTTATATAGAGTTTGAAAACAAGCAAATAGTGGCATGCGTGCATATGCACATCTGATTATAAGAAAAACACATAAAAACGTGCATGGGCATTCCAAACGTCAAACTTAGTAAGTGGTCAACTCTGAGGCATAATGGCCTCAGGGAGCACTTTATTCTATACACATTTACTCCTTTTTAAAAAAGCAATACCAAAAAAATCTATACCAATAGAAAACACAGGAATGTGACGCTGTAATTACAAATTTCTTTGGTCCTAAGGATATCTAGGAATCCTTCACCGTCATGTACAAAACTACATATGTTGCTTTACTCAAAGTCCACCAATTTAAATGTCAATCTCATCTAAAACACTCTCACAGAAACACCCAGAATAATGTTTGACCAAATATCTGAGCACCCTGTGGCTCAACTTGGCACAAATTATATGTGCCAAGTTGACACATAAAATTAGCCATCACACGTTTTATCTGTACATTTCTGTCAGGAATAGATGATAGTCAAAGGTCACGGTTAAGAATAGGGTTTGAGCAGCAGACCTGGGTTTGAATTCTGGTTCTGCCTCCTAATTGAGAAGTGATTTAATATCTCTATGGCTGAACTTCCCCTTCTTTAAAATGGGATAATAATAGTTTGTTGTGAGGATTAAATAAAATTATGCATGCAGCACTCTGAGCACAGTGCCCATCCCATAGTAGGTATCTGAAAATGAGACTTTTATTCACATTGCCGGATGTATCTTACTCTATGCCTTAAATGGAGCACATATAGAAAGACATGCTTTTGGCTGGAAAGGAGAAGAGGACTGACTAATCACTCTAGTGGAAGGCCAGCAATGTGGAAAGAAGTGTCTGCACTTTCTCTGGAGATCACCAAGGGCCTCAGGTTTCACTTGAATACCTCTGCAACCACTGCAGCTATTTGCGTTACGCCCAGTACAGTCATCATGATAATATAGATTTTAACCCCATTCTCCCACAGGTTAACCATGGGTTGTCCCTCTAGCCTTGCTTATTCATTCTATCAGTTATCTATTGCCAAATAATGCCACATAATGAATCATCTCAAAACTTAGTAGCTTAAAACAATAAGCATTAGCTATTGTTCACAAGTCTATAGATCAGCTAAACAATTCTGTTGATCTGGATCAGGCTCAGCTTTGTGGCCAAGCTCACTCACACATCCATGGTCCGGTGGTTTAGGACGGCCTCTCTCACTGGTCTGGAGGATGGGTGGCTCTCACCTGGGTTGACAGGCACAATGGGTTGCATACTTTTCATCATCCACTGGTGAGCCTGGGCTTGTCCACATGGCACCTGGGCAGGGTTTCAAGAGAAAGAAGAGAAGAAGGTAAGCTTTTTGAGAGCTAAGCTCATCATGTCCACCACACGCTTTTGGCCAAAACAAGTCAGAAGGCCAGCCAGATTCAAGGGAGGGGGAAATATGCTCTACCTCTTCATGGGAGGAGCAAGAAAATCATACTGCCAAGGGCATGGACCTAGGAGAGCAGTGGACTGGGGCCATTTGGGCAACGCAGCACCCCAATGATTCCTGTCACTTGCCTCTCGCTAAACTTCTTCCCACTGACCTTTGTTGGAAAGAGGTCAATCAAGCAGCCATATTTGTCCCTCACTCCCTATTGCAATGTCTACTTCTGACAGACTTACGTTTTATTCTGGAGGCAAGAGGGAGCTACTGAATGTTCTTAAAAAAGCAAAGTGACGAAATGAAAATGGATTTGGACAAAGATTTTCCTGGCACTCAGGGAGCAAGTACATTTGCTTGACAATCAAGAAGGCAAGATTGAGGGGAAAGCATTCAAGACAGTGGAAACAAAACCTACAAAGTCCCAGAAATGTGAAAAGATGATGTCGTGAAAAATTATAGGAGGCCTCTACTAGTTGCTTACAATTAATTAATGTCACCTAATTTAGCAATGAAACGTTTCTTGTCATATGTTCCTCTGGAAAGCCCATAGTGTTCATCTCCCCATTTAAAGGCCATGATTAAGGATATGGAAGCATTCAGTGTCTGTCATTTGCCCAGGCCAGTTCACATGCAGTTGTCCTCCAGCCATTAGTGAACAGTGTTAGGGTAGAGATGGGCTTATTACCCTGTGGGATGGTGGTGGGAAGTTTCAGTATGTGAGCATTGGTCTCAGACCTGGCTCAGCCACCTAATCACTGTGCACTTCCAAGCCAGCACCTCTCAGAGTCAACTTTGACATCTGTGAAATGGAGCGATACCTACTCGTAGCTCTCCTGTGAGGATTAAAGGAGGTGAGGCAAGAAAAGAAGCACTGAGCACAGTACCTGCCAATGAATAACCACCCAGCAAGTGACAGAATGGCTATTTGTCCTTCTAGCTACTTACTCTCTTAGAGCAGAGTCCACACCTGATGATATGGCCTCCATCAGTACCTCTGTGTTCTTCACAGATGTCAGTGGAAGTATTGACGAGCCTATGCAAGATCAATTTGCACATTGCAGGTCTTGGAAGGAGGTTCTCGACAGGGCTGATTATTAAATAATAAGGAAATTAATGCTCAGTCAAATGAGATATGGCACTGATTTTTAAACTTTTCTTTAAAAATTATTTGTGAAACATGAACCAAACAGCAAGCAAATAAGCCACATTTAATCAGTATCCAATAAAGTTCCATTTTTAAAAATATATGTGTGTGTATATATGTATATATACATATATATATACAGCATATATATACTTATATATGGTATGTATTTTATGTAAATATATATTTAAATATAAAATATGTGGGTGTGTATATAATGCATAAGTGTATATTACATATAAATATGTAAGTATATAATTATTAATATATAAATAGATATAAGTATAAATGTATACTTAAACATAGACATTAAAATATAAAGGGGTATATATTTCATACACACACACACAGATGTATGTGTGCTTCCACGCTGTTTTTCAACATTTTAGTTTATCAATTTCTTCAGCATTTGAAATAATAAAGTCATGTCCACAACAGACTCTCCCATCAAGTTAAACCATAACTAAGCACCTTCTCAAGAATCTCAAATGTGGTTTACAGAAAACTTAAAGACAAACAGATAGTGGTTTGCTCAGCACTTTGAGTTTTCACAGATCTTTCACCACAAGGTCCCACCTCTAACTATGAAGTTTATTTGAACACAATATACAGATTTTACTCTTGTTCCGAAGGGAATTTGGAGCCCAGGAGATATGTAGGCTTTATGGAGGGAGGATTTACTTTTGCTCATACAAAGAAATAAAATATGTATGTGTGTGCATTTGCATATATATATATATATATATATATATATATATGCATATATGTAATGTTCTTTTTTTAAGGGCTGGTGCAATAGCATTGTTTGCACCAAGAGGATGTCGCAAACAGTACGTTAGTCAACACTGCAGAAATCAAAACTTCCTAGGGCCCTGTAGCCAGTCAGCCCCTGCACCCACATTTCCTTTTTGTGCACCACAGTTTGAATAGTGAGTGGAAAAGCCAGCCCTTGCTGCTGTGGCCCTTTAACAGGCCATGCTCACACTGTTCCAGCAGACTTGGTAACAAGACCGTTTAATCCCTTAGCTGCTTCACAGGCCATTACAAAGGACTTTTCAGGATCAGCACTGGTAGTTTCAAATGACTTGTACCAGTGGAATCTTCCACATCTTGAAAGCTGTTTGGATTTAAAACATGCATTCTGATTGACTTAAGAGTTTATGCTCGTTTCAGTTCTCTGTTGCTGTTTAACAAACTACCCCAAAACTTAGTGGCTTAAAAAGGAACAAACATTTATTTGCTCACAGAACTGTAACCTGGGCAGGGACAGCCTGTCTCTCTCCACTTGTTGCTGACTGGGGTGATCTTGCTGGTCTAGAGGAAGAAGGTGGCTCCACTCACACGTTGGGTGTCTCATTTGAGGTGTTGGAACATTGGAGGTTGCTGGGCCTCTCTCCATGTGGTCTCCTCCATTTCTGGGCTAGTTCAAGCTCCTCTCTATGGCATCAGCTAATGGAAGTGGCAGCTGCCGGCCTCTTAAGAAGTGGTATATCATCCTTCCACTGCATTTTATGGGTCAGTGAAGACAACAGGCCAGCCTAATTCAAGGAGAAGGGAAATATACACATGAGGGGAAGAATTATCTGGAATCCTTTGGTATAAGGGAAAGGAAAGCAAACAAAGGGGAGATAATTAATGGAATTACAGTGTCTATTGCAGAAAACATTTTAGAACATGAGCCCTCAGAAAGCCTTGCTCAGGATTATAAAGCCAGGCAAACCTCAGAAAGATTATCTAATGAATGCCTGGGGTTCTTAATCTGGTCAGCTTCAAAGGTTCTGTGAACCTCTTGAAACTATATGCAAAATGCTGCCAATAAGCGTGTTTTCTTATTCCTGAAGGAAGGTGGGAATCTATACATTCAACATCCTCGACGTCAACATCCTTGGAGTCTATGATCCAAAAAATATAAGTAACGATTATCCCATCACTGACAGGCAGCGTTACACCCCAATGGATGAGCCAGTCTTGAAATTAAGCACCACCCCACAATTCTATTACTTCAAAAAACAAAAACCAGAGCTGTTGCAATCAGCACAAACCTGTCTTATATTGTTTTTCACCAGAAACCTGTAAGTGCGTTTTCTGCAGGAAGATACTTCAAATTTTAAAGTAAAGATCACATTTCAAGGTTAAAATGTTCTGAGAAGCCTCTTTTGGTAAAAACAAGCCAAGGTTAAGAAGACAGCTGGAAGTGGGGACAGGGAGGAAAGGGGACTGTAGGCTGCACAGATGGAAAATCGGGGTGGGGTAAGGGGGAGGGGAGGACATGTGCTGGCCCCAGGCTAACTGAGCCATTGAAAAGAGCCGAATGGTTTCCAATTGACAGAATTTAAGGAACCTTCTCCAAAGTCTTTTGAAGCTGTATCTGACATCTTTATTTTTCTCTGCAGTCATGGGACCCGATGTGCAGGAGAAGTTTCTGCCGCAGCCAACAACAATATTTGTGGAGTCGGAGTGGCATATAATTCCAAGGTTGCAGGTAAGCTGTCCCTGCCAAATAGCAGGCCCCGTTCCAGGCAACCAGCCCCAAAACACATCATCACACCCTGGTCTCCAGGCTGGCCAGAGCCTGGCAAAAACCCCCATTGTGGGTGGGGATCTGGGATTCCTAGATTTAGCAAGAGCGAAAAAAATGTATTTTTATTTTAAGCTATATGGCAATATTAATAAACTTTTAAATTTTTTATTTAAGTGTAATATAAGTACAGAAAAGTGCTCAGATCATAAACATACTGCTCAATGAATTTTCACAAACTGGCCATAACCAAGTAGTCATCAAGAAACAAAACAATACCAGCATCCCAAAAGCCCTCCTCATGTCCCCTCCCAGTTATTACTCATACACACAAGAATAACCACAATCCTGATTTCTAACAGCAAACATTGGTTATGGCCAGTTTTTAAACTTTATATAAATGGAACTACATTGTCTGTACTCTTTTGTGTCAATATCAATAATATTTTAACGAGACCCAGAGACTGTGCAATATAAAGAGATGCATATAAATTGTTATAAACATACTCAGAATCTTCAAAATTTTTTGTTGTTGTTTGTTTTTCTGTTTTGCACAATGTATCTCATCTTCAAGGAAATATATTCTACCTAGAAGTTTTTTATTAAGTTCCACAGGAAGGATATTTAACAATACCATCTTTACAAGGGGGCTTTAGAAATGAGGGTGTCAACTCACTAGAAATTTAGAAACCAACACCTGTCCTTGCCCCACACCAAGAAAAACGAGGGAGAGAAAGAGGATGAAAGAGAGGGGTTTATCATCTTTCAACAAACAGCTGGAGAGCAGAGTGGCTGCTGGCTCATTCCAAGTTTTGTATCAAATTGGTTCTTAATTTATTTAGGCTGAGTCATCCAACCTTGTTTTTCTTTTTTTACAACTGTCTTCATATTTTTTTTCCTGGTGATTTAATGGGACCATAAACATACATTGTGCTGACACTTGCATTTCCACGGATCTAAATAAAGCAAAAGCTACCTATACAAACCCACCATTAACCTCTTTCAACACTGTTCCCTAAGAGGCTTGCCTGAGCTGGGTGTTGAATTTCACAAAAGAATACATCTGGAAGTTTCTGAAATGTAAATAGAGGAGGCTTTGCCCCTTGGTTTTCAGCTCTCTTTACTTTGTGTGCATCCAGAACGCTGGCATTAAAATGTCAGAAGCCATTATGAGCTCAGGGGAAAGAATATCACCCGATTAATATTTTATAAGCAAGGCTCATACCTCAGGTGGTAGCTGAGGCAAGATGGGTTTTCTATTCACAAGGCAGAACTGGAGGCAACTGGAAAATTCAAACTTGGATTTCCCATTCACAATTATTGTCTTCAAAATAGTTTGAAGGGTCTGTATACCCCAAGCAACTGGTTTGTTTGAACAAGGCATTCTTAGAACTACTACCTGCAAAAATTAACAGTTGGAGCAGCTCCATAGATAGGAAGAATTAATATAGTTAAAATGCCCATACTGCCTAAGGCAATACACAAATTCAGTGCAATTCTTATCAAACTACCAAGGACATTTTTCACATAAATAGAACATATAATCCTAAAATTTATATGGAACCATAAGAGACCCCCAATAGCCATGGCAATCTTGAGAAATAAGAACAAAGTATCATGATACCTGACATCAAATCATACTACAAGGCTATAGTAATCAAAATAATATGGTACTACAATAAAAACAAACACATAGATGAATGGAACAGAATAGAAAGCCCAGAAATAAATCCATGCCTATATGGTCATTTAATCTATGACAATGGAAGCAAGAATTCATATTGGGGTAAAGACAGTCTATTCAATAAATGGTGCTGAGAAACCTGGACAGACACAGGCAAAAAAATGAAGCTGGACCATCTCCTTATACCTTATACAAAATAAATTCAAAATGGATTAAAGACTTACATGTAAGATATGAAACCATAAAACTCCTAGAAGAAAATATAGGAGTAAATTTGCAGACATTACCCTTAGTAATATTTTTACTGATATATCCCCTCAAGCAAGGGAAGTAAGAGAAAAAATAAACATATGGGATTACGTCAAACTAAAAAGTTTTTTCACAGCAAAGGAAACCATCAATAAAACAAAAAGGCAACCTACTGAATGGGAGAAGATATTTATCAATGATACATCTGATAAGGGGTTAATATCCAAAATTTATAAAAAACTCATTCAACTGAACACCAGATAAACAAACAACCCAATTAAAAAATGGGCAGAGCACAGACAATAGTTTAGTGGTTACCAGAGGATAAGGGGGGTGGGGGGTGGGGGGTGGGAGATGAAGGTAAGGGGGATCAAATATACCGTGATGGAAGGAGAACTGACTCTGGGTGATGAACACACAATGGGATTTATAGATGATGTAATACAGAATTGTACACCTGAAATCTATGTAATTTTATTAACAATTGTCACCCCAATAAATTTAATTTAAAAAAATGGGCAGAGGACATGAAGAGACACTTTTCTAAAGAGGACATACAGATGGCAAACAGACATATGAAAAAATGCTCAACCTCACTAATCACTAGAGAAATGCAAATAAAAACCACAATGAGATACCACCTCATATCAGTCAGAATGAATATCATCAATAAATCAACAAACAACAAGTGCTGTCGAGGATGTGGAGAAAAGGGATCCTTCATGCACTGCTGGTAGGATTGCAGATTGGTGTCAGTACGGACGTATCTCAAAACACTGGAATTGCTTATGACCCAGCAATTCCACTCTTGGGTATCTATCCAGAGAAATCCAAAACATTAATTCAAAAAATATATGCACCCCTACATTTATTGCAGCACTATTCACAATAGACAAGACATGGAAACAACCAAAATGCCCATCAGTAGATGACTGGATTAAGAAACTGTAGTACATTTATATAATGGATTATTATACAGCCACAAAGAAGAACAAAATCTTACTATTTACAATGATATGGATGGACCTAGAGAACATTATGCTAAGTGAAATAAGTCAGACGGAGAAAGACAAATACTATATGATCTCACTTATATGTGGAATCTAAAGAATAGAATAAATGAACACACTAATCAGAAACAGTCTCAGAGACATAGAGGAAAAACTGAGGGTTGCTATTCTAGATGGGAGGTGGGTGGGGATGAGGGAGAAGATGAGGGGATTAGAAAACACAATCGGTAACCACAAGATTGCCACGGGGATACGAAAGACAGTTTGGGGAATATAATCAATAATGTTGTAAAGATTTTGTAGGGTATCCAATGAACACTTGTCTTATTAGGGAATCAATTTCATGGACGGTGTAGATGCCTGATCACTGCAGTGTACACCTGAAGCTGAAGCTGAATAATAATGAATGACAACTATAACTTTATATATATATATATATATATATATATATATATATATATATATATATATATATATTCACAGGATGTGGAGTACAGCATAAGGAATAGAGTCAGTGGAACTGTAACAGCTACATATGATGTCAGAGGGGTAGTAGATTGGGGGATGGGGGTTATCACTCTGTGAGGGGTATAAATGTCTAACTATTACATTGTTTTATACACCTGAAACTAATAAAAAAGAAAAAAAGAAAAAAAAGAGTTAGAGCAGCTCAAGGTGTTCTGGGGGTTTATTGTGGTCCCTTTCCCCATCTTCTTCCTCTGTCTTTTTTCTGAAAGTATCTGAGCTGTACCTCAAATGTACCTAATTCTTTTGTATTCTCTTCATTTGAATTTCCTAAAAGCAAAACCTAAGATAAGAATTTGGGTGTGTAGGGGAAGAAGAAATTTTCCTCTACCCTTCTAGGCTCTTCTGGCTGGTCTAAGAATTAAACTGACATGAGACAGTTTAACAGGAGAAAATAACCAAATTTAATTACGTACGTATGTACTGGGGATCCATAAGAATATGGAGCCCATGGAAAAATCAGGCAGTTTAGTTTTATGTGCCATCTTGAGCTAAGGAGAAGGGGGTAGTGGTTTGGGACTTTGGAGGGGAGGAAGGCAATTCACAGAGAGATGGACAAATAAAGTTTGGTGAACAAATATTTGCTGAGCCATGCAGAGACAATGGGACACAAAGCAGACTCTGATTTCTAGGCCCTGCAGAGTATAACCCACCACACCACGTTCATATTACATTATGGTTATCTATGGTGAGATCTCCCTTCCTGGAACAGACCCTCTATGTAAATTCTTTTAGGTAGTAAGGGGAAAATCAAAGGTTCTTCTTGAGTCTTTTATTTCTTAAAAATAAAATAATCCTCAAGCCAGAGAGATGCATTTTGGGGTGTCAAATTTTGCTTCCCTCCTGGTACAAGGAGTTTATTTGGAAGGTGATCCCAGGAAACAAGAGTGAGGGTAATATGGCAAAGGGAGGGAAGCCAAAAAAGTGTGTGTAGATGAGCTGGTTGCTCCCATGGATGGCTGGGTCTCTGGGGACTATGGGGACACCCTCAGAAATGCACCCCCAAGGTGAGGAAGCTGAGAATTTATCCACCAACTCCCATCCCTCATTGGTGGGGAAGTCTCCTGGACCACGAGCACCCTGACCTGTCCAGACTGCCAGCTCATGTGGGCTGAGCAGAACTCCTAAGGCAGAGAACACCCCCAGGCAAAGACACTTGGATGGAGTCAGCAGATCCAGGCAGGATGCAGCAGCTTCTGCCTCACCTGCTAACTAACCCCCAATCCCAAAGGTGGGTGAATGCAGCCAGATACCTCAAAGACATGGCCTGTGCTTTCTGAAACCCTCACAGCAATGCTTTTAAATTCCACAACCAAGACCAGAGCTGGTGGGAGGCATGCCCAGCCACACAAAAATTTTCAGCAAAGCAGCCACCTTTCTCCTCTTCTACACTCCCTTAACCCAGTTTTGCTCCTCTGTAACCACTCATGCTAGTTCTAACTACTCAAGGGCCAAAAAGTTCTAGTGCCCTGTCCTATGCCCTTTAGAACATCAGTGTTTTCTCTAGGCTTCCCCAGAGGAACAAAAGGAATTCTTCATGAGTAAGTACTGGAGAGTTACTCGAGAATCCTAACAGAAGCAGAATTTCAGGCTCCTCAATCTTACATATTTAGGGGGAACATTTTGTTCATTCTGGTTGGCAATTCCAAACGTTGGCTGATTTTTATTATTCTAAATGAGCATGCCTTTCCTGAGAATCTTCCCTTTCATGAGCTGTCTGATCTAGGGATGTTTAGATCGCCACCTGGTGGCCAACCCGGATCATTGTTAGTCTCTGGTAGTCTAAAGGTGTTCAGTTATAGATTGGGGAGGCATTGGCAGCAATGTCCCAAGTCCTTCCCATGTCCTGGGTCTCTCTTCATCCTGTCTTGTTTATTTTTTTTAATTAAAGTTTATTGAGGTGACAATTGTTAGCAAAGTTACATAGATTTAAGGTATATAATTCTGTATTACATCATCTATACATCACATTGTGTGTTCACCACCCAGAGTCAGTTCTCTTTCCATCACCATACATTGGATTCCCTTGGCCCTCATCTACCACCCTCCTCCCCCCTTACCTTCTGGTAACCACTAAACTATTGTCCGTGTCTATGAGTTTTTGTTTCTTCATTTGTTTGTCTTGTTCTTTTGTTGTTTTCACTTTTATATATATATCAGTGAAATCATATGGTTCTCGACTTTTTCTGTCTGACTTATTTCACTTAGCCTTATAATCTCAAGATCCATCCATGTTGTCTCAAATGGCACTATTTCATCTTTTCTTATGGCAGAATAGTATTCCATTGTGTATATATACCACAACTTCTTTGTCTAATCATCTATCAAAGGACACTTTGGTTGTTTCCATGTCTTGGCCACCATAAATAAAGCTGCAATGAACATCAGACCACATATATCTTTACAGATAAATGTTTCAAATTTTTTGGGTAGATACCCAACATAAGACCTGACACAATAAACTGCATAGAAGAAAACATAGATACTGAACTTATGGACCTTGGGCTCAAAAACGATTTTATAAATTTGACTTCAAAGGCAAGGGAAGTAAAAGCTAAAATAAATGAATGGGACTATATCAAACTAAAAAGCTTCTGCACAGCAAAAGAAACCATCGACAAAATAAAGAGGCAACCAACCGAATGGGAGAAGATTTTTGCAAACAATGCCTCTGATAAGGGGCTAATATCCAAAATATACAAGGAACTCATACAACTCAACAACAACAAAAAAACCAAACAATCCAATTAAAAAATGAGCAGAAGACCTGGAGAGACATTTCTCCAAAGAGGACATACAAAGGCCAACAGACATATGAAAAAATGCTCAATGTCACTAATCATCAGAGAAATGCAAATAAAAATCACAATGAGTTATCACCTTCCACAGTTAGAATGGTTATCATCACCAAGACAAATAATAACAAATTCTGGAGAGGCTGTGGAGAAAAAGGAACCCTCATACACTGTTGGTGGGCATGCAGATTGGTGTAGCCACTATGGAAGGCAGAGTGGCGATTCCTCAAAAAATTAATAATAGAATTACCATATTACCCAGCAATTCATCTTGTGTGTTTTTTTTTTAAAAAAAAAAAAGCTAAAATTAAGATGCCATAGAATCTTAGTCCAGAAAAAAAAAGAAAGTGCAGATGAGACTATAAAATGAATGCTCTGAAAGTTACAGGAAAAAAACCATTGAGCAGCACTTCATTTGCCTGTTAGCCTCTTGGGTTCTCTTCCATTATAAACTCTGCTCATTTCTCCATTGGAATTCTTATCTTTTTCTTATTGATTTGCAAGCGTTCATGATATGTCCTAGGTATTAGCCCCTGATCAGTTTTAACCAAATGCAAATATTTGATGCAAATATTTTCTCCCAAACTTTCACATGAGATCATTAGTCCATCTGGATTCCACCTTTGTATATCATGCTAGCTGGGGGTCTAGTTTTATTTTTCTCCAAATGGTGAGTCAATGTTCCCATACCATCTGTTCAATAACACATCCTGTCCCTTTGATTTGTGGTGCCACCTTCATTGTATAAGTTCCCGTACATACATGGTTAGCCTCTGGGTCAATACAATTTAGATAAATCCTCCTAACAAATATAAACTAGAAAGTGTAGCCACAGTCCTTCTACCAGTCAGCCTTTGTATATGCTCTTCCCTCTGCCCAGAATCCCCACACACACACTATATCTGGTCACTTCCTCTTCATCCTTCAGCTCTCAGGTTTCCATTTTTCCTCCAATGCCACCTCCCAGACCAATTTCCTCATCTACACTTGATAAAGCATGCTGAATTTTTCCTTCCCAGCAGTAACCACTGTTGGTTATTTCATATTTTCGTGCATGGTTATTTGATTAGTATGTTCCTCCTCAGGCAGAAAACAGTCTCCATAAGGACAGCGGCCATGTCTCTCACTTTGGCAACTAGCACAAGGTCTGCACACAGTGGATGCTCAAACCCTATTTGCTAAATGATAGAAAGAGAGGAAAGAATAAAGAGAAGGAGGGCCAATGAAGAAACCCACTATAAGCAAAGGAGATTAACTGTTGAATGAAAGAAAGGTTAGATGGTTGGAGTTGAGGGATTAAGCGCATAAGGTTCTAAGGACCAAAACTTGATAATATTTCTACCCAGGAAGCCAAAGTATCTCCTCTTCTACCAGCACTATCTCACTTGGCTCCTTTATTCCAATCAAATCAGTTCCAAGGAGACCTAGGCCTTACTGTTGGGTACCTACTATGTGTCCAGTTCTGCTGTGGGTGGTGGGATACAGCAGTGAGCCTGCAGACAGGACACCTGCCCTCACACAGCTGACAGTCTAAAAGAAGATTCTGACAATGAGCAAATAAGCAAGCAATGATTGCTGCTAGGAACGAAACAAAGCAAGACGGCAGAGAGTAAGTGGGGTGGAGCACAGCAAGCCACTTGAGGGTGGGCTCTGTAGCATGGCAGCTGGGCTTCTGCAGAGCTTCTCAGAGCAGCCCCAGGGTGCTTCCAAGCCAGGTGAGATTGATCTTACCTGCCTTCCTTTTTAAGCCAGAGCATATAGATTTATGCATGGGGCTTCAGGATGAGCTCTCCTTTGATCAAAGATTCTGAAGAGTTTGAAAACCACACTGTTGACCATTGTCAAAATATCTCTCCCAGGAATAAACTTACACATATCTGGCAAATAAAACTCATAACACTTCCATGGGTTTACACATATTTTATCTGAGTTTTCAAATAAAACAATAAAAATCACCCATTATCACGATTACCATGTTTTCAGATCCTTAAAACCTAGATCAGTGTGAATTTTCTCCTTAGCCTGCAAACAAGTATTTATAAGCAACAAAAGGTAGCAATTAGAGACACTGAGGTTTGTGGGCAGATGTAGCATTTCCTGGTGTCAGATACAAGGTCACCTTTTATAATAGGAGGCAGAAAGGGTTAGATCAAATTCCCTGATCCATGAACCCCTAGAGCCCAGAGCTAGCAGCAGTGCAAACTGTGAAAGCAGGCCCAAGACCCTAAGGGAGGAGGGAAGTACAGAGTTACCATTGGTCATGAATGCGGTAATCCGTCCGGGGATGGGGGAATAAATGCTTTATGTGCACTGTCTCTTCACCATCAAATCACATCAGCCAATAGAGTATTTTACAAATGTGAGACACATAATCCTAGCACTCTGGTCTTCCCTCTTTCCTTCTGCCTTTCACTCTCATTCTCTTGCTTTCCCTCTTTTCTTTCTCTGTCACTCATAGAGTACCCAGGGACAGAGGACAGGCCTTCCCTAAAAACCTGTGGGTCACCCTGAGCTTCCGTCTTGGCTGCTAATGGTGCAGTCTCTTGCAAAAACTAATGTTGTGTCTCATTCAATTAATGCATGCCTCATTCCTCCCAAGCTTAACAAGATTAAAAGAATGTCGGGCACCTGGCCCCTGAATATGAATGAGAGCCTTGCTCCCAGTCTGTGGCTGCCCTTGCCTCCCTTGATGCTGAAATAGTCGGAAGATGAATGCACACCAGCTATGATGTTCTGTGCAACACAAAGGGAGACAGAGAGAGGAGTAAGAAGGAAAGAAACAGAGGCTCAAGAGCTGCAAAGAGAGAGGGTACAGGGCACAGCTGGATACAGCACATGCTGGATGTATGACAAAATCCAGTGTTGCCATTGGCTAGCATGTGGGACAGTCCAGGCCTACTTGGGCCAGGGTTGAATTTCTCTCATCTTCCAGTTGAGGTAGTTGTTCAGTCCTGATCATCTGGGCACTAGACGAGTTAAAGACCATCTGAGTTTTCTCTTTGCAAGAAAGTAGAATACAAGACTCTGCAATGTTTCCCCAACCACAAAGTGGGCATGACTTCTTGCAAGAAGCAGGGGCATTATTTGGTTTATTCTGTGATATGTTGGCCACTTTTTTAAACACATTTTTTAAATAAGTAAAATATAGATGGATCAAACACAAAAGGTGGAGTTTCAAATTTCTTATCCTTTATAAAATGAACTATAAAACTGAGTTTCCAGGAAGTTCAAACTATAGACTATGCTTATTCCAGATGAACCTCCTCCAGGACAAAGGATGTTAACTTATAATTGGATTATTTGTTGGAAAAAATGGTGACTTCATTTATAAGGTAATGGTAGAGGATAGAAAACCTGGATCTGTTATTATTTGTTCTTCTGGACTTTTCATTTCAGTTAGGGAGAAAATCAACTAAGTAAAGTAATAATACAATGCATTTATTCATCAAATATTTATCAAGCTTAAGATAAATTCCAAGCACAATGCTGATGCCCTAGGACATAGAACTGAACAAAATAGACACATGCCCTGTGCTCAAAGACCTTGCTGTATGATGGTGAATGAAACACACAAACAATTGTAATGGAAGGCTGAAAGTGCAGTGCTAATGGAGGACCTGGAGAGTGGGACCCAGAATGTCTTCTGGGGAAATGCCTACTAAACATGTAGGTTAGTCAGGAGTGGGGTGAGCACAGGGGGAAGTTACGATCACAAGGGATGGGCTATGAGATGTTGAGGAAGAGACACCTTAAGAAAAAAGAAAGTTTCATGTCAATTTCACATGCTCTGCAAGAATCTAAGTTGTTGCAATAAGCTGATTTGCATACCAGGTGATGCTTGTGTAGTAGTATCCTTTGACCATGGGGGACAGGTAAAGAGGATCAGCATCTAAGCTTTGACTACATACAGCCCAGAACCTTCATTTCAAAATCCCATGTACAGAAAGACTTAGGTCAGCTGTACTAAAATTCTAGGCTTCTTGCCACTAAATAGTGTATCAAGCAGAGAACAATATGGCCCCAAATAGCAATGTTTTGAGGTTAGTGATGGAGGGACAGAATGCCATTCCATTGGCTGTTGCTGAGTTTACCTTGGAGAAGCTTTTTACTGACAGGCAGAGGGTGATGTGAACCATGGATACCCACCGGCGTGCCCCTTCTCCCTGTGTCCCGCTGCCCAGCTCAGGTTTATCCCCCCACAATCCTGGAGGACTCTGCTCCTTTTCAGCTTCCCAGCAAGAAGTCATTACCACAAGGCATCAGAAAGTAGCACCAACTTTACAAAGATGCCATAGAATAAAAAGAGGAGGAAGTTATATCACACACCCCATTATTAGTATATTTTAGAACAACCCATGCAACATTTTTGTCCTCCCCAAAGTCCCTGCTCAGATACAATGCAACCGGGAGTTCCTCTTTTCCTGACATGAAGTGTACCTGTACTGTTTCTGCCTTCTTCGGACCTTTGCCCTCTGGGATTTCTCCTTAAATATCTAAAATCTATTGCCTCCCCCCATTGTCATGCACAGTAGCTTCATTTCTCCTCTGAAACTTGACCCCAGTCAATACTCAGTCCTTGGAGGCTGACCTTCCACTTAGAAACAGACTTATGAAGGAATGTTTTCAACCAAGATAGTCTCTCCCCATTGGGAATTCTAGTAAACTTTGCTAGGGTAATAAAATTGTCTTCAAATAGTTACATACGGAAAGGCAAAGGTGGGGTCCAAAAAGATCTGCTGGGCCAGTCTGTGCTTCCTTCTCTATCCTTTGAAGGTGTAACCCACACACCACACGCAGGTTGGACTCAGGATTCCACAGCATCTCTCAGGGTACCCGGGATGGCCAACTCCTCAACTGCACCGGGGACTCGAACCCTCCTCCCCACCATGTCTCCTGTGAACTGGGAACCAAAATGCCGTTTCCCTGCCCACACGTGTCCACAGGTATCCGGATGCTGGACCAGCCATTTATGACAGACATCATCGAGGCCTCCTCCATCAGCCACATGCCCCAGCTGATCGACATCTACAGCGCCAGCTGGGGCCCGACAGACAACGGAAAGACTGTGGATGGGCCCAGAGAGCTCACGCTTCAGGCGATGGCTGATGGTGTCAACAAGGTACAGTTGTTCCTGCCTCCATGAGGCCCTGATCCCACATTGGGTGGGGGGCGCACGGGGTGGAAAGGAGGTGACGATAGAAGAGGATGTGGCAGGGCAGAGGGCGAAGGTGGGGCTGTTACCCTATGCGTTTGTGCGTTAGCTCAGGTTCTGTGAGACATGGACCCCAAAACGGGGTTAGACGTGCAGATTTATTGGCGGGGTGCCTGTAAAGGATGAAGGGGAGGCGATGGGAGAAGGCAGGGAGCACCTTCAGATGCAGAAGGTGATTCGGGTCTGGCCCCTGTGAAGGAAGGGGAAGAAGGAGGGTCCCACTCTGCTCTGGTGTCAGCGGGAGGGGCCTGACTAGCGCCGCCACCCTGCCAGTCCTGGCTAGGAGCAACCTGCAGGCAGTCCAGCGTCTGTGCAAACTGGGTGGTGGATTCAAGGGGTAGCAGGCGGGGCTGTGAACCCACAACGCTCCCAGGCAGGAGATCTGAGCCCTGGGCTCCTGTCTCCGTGGTCGCAGCTCCCTGAGATTAGCCCAGGAACGGACGGAGCCAATGAGACAGGAGGCAGAGCCTCCAGAGGGAGGGCAGCGGGGATGGGGGGTGGGGTGGCAGACGTGGGTCACTATGCTGGTCAGCTGGTATAGTGAGAGAAAGGAGAGAGAAAGGCGATTCCCTCTCTGCCATCTCAGGGCAGGTACCACCCCAGACAAGACATGAGCCAGGCTCCGGGATCAGTTTCCCGGGGTTCAGGTCCCCGTTGCGCCACTCAGTGCCTGAGCCTTTATCTGCAAGTGACTTGACATCACCATGCTTCTGTTTCCTTGCCTGTAATATGGTGATAACCACACGTACATTCCTCCTGGGATCGTTGTGAGGTGTAAATGGGATGAATATGCAAGTGCTTCACACTGGCACGTGCCGCACAAAGGGCTGGTTCTCATCCAGGTTGTTATGAACACTTAATCCACCACCCCACAACTTGGTAACATAAAGCACAACGTTTTACTAGGCTCGTGGATTCTGTAGATCAGGAATTCAGATGGGCCCAGTGGAGATGCTTGTCTCTGCTCCACCATTCCTGGGCCTCGGCTGGAAGACTCCTTACCTGACTTAGCAAAATGTTGTTTTCGCATGTTCCTGCGATGTGCTAAAGTCAGAATTACTGCTCACTGGTGCCACAACACCTACTACTCTGAGTAGTCATTTTGCCTCACTCAGTCCTTTTTCAGGATTAGACTTGCCATCAGGTTGACACCAATGCCCTGTCCATGCTTTCAGTTTGTTTGTCTAATCTGTCATTGTGTGGGAATCACATCCCAAAGATTACAACAATGATGTGTAGAGTAAGAGTAATCAGGTCTTAAATGAGGGAAAGACACGTGTATGAGGTTTAGAATATGGACTTTTGGAAATCAATTTTAGGAGTATTTTAAAATTTTGCTTCTTGGACTTTGACAAATTTCAAATAGATAAAATGGCTATAGCCATATTTGGTTACATAAACTAGCACTGTTATAAATAAATTATAAAATGCATCTGTTCTCTGTATTTTTAAATTATTTACAGTCTGTATATGGAAAACGCATAAGCGCATTACTTATACATTTATAACACTAAAATAGGTATCAGAACACTGTATGTTTAACAGTAGCTTAGAAAGGTAAAAAATATTGAAGAAAATTAGGGTGGACAACTGAAGGTTACTTTTTCTTTTCTGTTTTGTTTTTTTTAAGAGTTACAAAATGCCAAGCATTGTTTTCTTTTTCAAACTATAATCACCATGCTCTACATTATACACCCAGAACTTATTCATCATGTAACTGGAAATGTGTACCCTTTGACCAACATCTTCTCAATTCCCCCACCAGCTCTCACAACCCCTGACAATCACCATTTTACTCTGTGTTTCTATGACTATGGTGTTTTTAGTTGCCACATGTAAGTGAGATCATACCGTATTTGTCTTTCTCTATCTGACATATTTCCCTTAGCAAAATGCCCTCAAGTTCCATCAGTGTTGTCACAAATGGCAGATTTTCTTCTTTTTATGGATGAATAATATTCCAGTGTGTGTGTGTATGACATTTTCTTTACCCATTGTTGTGTCGATGGACACTTAGGTGGTGAATAATGCTGCAATAAAGGTGGAAGTGCAGATACCCCTTTAAGATATTGGTTTCATGTTCTGTGAATATATACCCAGAAGTGGGACTGCTGGGTCATAAGGTAGTTCTATTTCTTAATTTTTTGAGGAACCAACATACTGATTTCCATAATGGCTGCACCAATTTACATTCCCACCAACAATGCACGAGTGTTCCCTTTTCTCCACTTGCTGAACAACAGTTGTTACCTCTTTGTTTTTTGATAATAGCGAAGGTTACTTTTTCTATACATTTCCTGAGGTCAGAGAACACGTTTTCCTCTCCAGCTATTCATCCTCAGGAATAGCCTAGGACTTGAAACATGGTGAATCAGATGCTCAATAAATAGATGTGGAATTAATACATAATATAATTTGATGGCTGAAAGATTAAAAGTTGTATAGAAATCTATAACAGTAATGGAAGCCTTTGGTGACCCACCCCTGGCTGCTGTAAATGTTTGCTGCTGCTGACTCACACCTGCCCCTTCCCTGAAGAATTGCCCTGGCTGACGGGAGTCATCTTATCCAGAAGGTTCTCTGCCCACCCACACCCAGGAGGCAGCCATAGCCAATGATGAACTGATCCAGAGTAGAAAGGGCCAGGCTGCTTATCTCCAGCAGGGACCACTCTGAGGTGTAATTTATGCTCCAGAGCTCCCAGTGAATCAAACCAATGCTTGACTTTACTCGAGAATACATCATTTGGGGGTTCCTTCCGCACCCTCTCCTGTTTTACTCTCCCACTCACAGGTTTCTCCTGAGAGCTCTCCCTTAATACATCTCGTGCACCTAAGTCCTTGCCTCTGACTCCGCTTCTAAGGAACCCACACTATGATATTAACCCACTAGAGTTCACTCTTTTCCTTGGCTGTCATGAAGCTCAGAACTAAGTTTGTGCCTAACAACACAGATATTTTTAGGCTAGGTTTGATGCTACCCCTCCCCCCTCCCCTTATCTTCACCAGCCATGACCTCCAAAATCATTCCTTAGCTTTTGTTCCTGCATCTTTATTTGTAATCATATTGAATCTAAGCCTCTGAATACTAAGCAATGTAAAATTTATAAAGGAATTGATGAAATGAGCTCAGTTTAACTAGATCAAATTTAGGCATGAAAAATCTAACTTTGGTTCTTCAAATTGTTGCTTGCTTACACACATTCCTAGTCTTAACGGATTAAAGCATCTCATTGGACAAAAATTAATAGCATCTGGGCTGTAAACAATAGAAAACAGTAAGTCAAACAGAGTGCAAACCCTCAGAGCAGGGTTCAGCCAACCTTGACCCTCAGGCCAAATGTAGCCAACCAGCTATCTTTGCAAATAAAGTTTTATTGGAACACAGCCAGGCCCATCAGGCCCTTTATATCTTTCCAGCCACAATTTCTCTTCTAATCACAGCTTTCACAGGCTCCACATGGGAGGAAGCTCATGGGGCACTAAATGAATGGAATCATCACTCAGAATGACAGACTTTTTCTGCTAGCCTGTCCGTATGTACATCTTCACACAAGTGGAGAACTGAGCTTGACAGTTGAGAGACCTGAGTTTGAATTTCAGTCCTGTCCCTCATTGGCTGTGAGACTTCAGACTAGCCACTTCTCCATTCCTCACTTTCTTCTTCTGTGAAATAGTCCATATCAGTGCTTCTCGAAGTGTGGCTACTGGCCTACCTGGGAGTTTGTGAGAAACGCAGAATCTCAGCCTCACCCCACCTACCCACCTGATGTATCAGAATCTGCATTTTAATAAGAGCCCATTAAAGCTTGAAAGGTGCCACCCTAAATGATCTCTAGGATACATATGATGTAAACTTACGATACTAAGACCATAGAGGTGTTGCTTTAAAAAGCCCACAATGCTCTCAAGATCCATCCATGTTGTCACAAATGTTCCTATATCATCTTTTCTTACTGCCGAATAGTATTCCATTGTGTGTATATACCACAACTTCTTTATCCATTCATCTATCGAAGGACATTTTGGTTGTTTCCATGTCTTGGCCACCGTAAACAACGCTGCAATGAACATTGGAGCACACGTGTCTTTATCTATAAATGTTTTCAGATTTTTTGGGTAGATACCCAGGAGAGGGATTGCTGGGTCATATGGCAATTCTATTCGTAATTTTTTTTTTTTTTTTGAGGAACCTCCACACTGCCTTCCATAACGGCTGCATCAGTCTGCATTCCCACCAACAGTGTATGAGGGTTCCTTTTTCTCCACAGCCTCTCCAACACTTGTTACTATCTATGTAATTTTACTAACAATTGTCACCCCAATAAATTTAAAAAATAAATTATAAATAAATAAATAAATAAATAAATAAATAAATAAATAAAGCCCACAATGTGTAGGGAAGGGCAGTCGAGGTGACGCATTTTCTGGAAGTAACTGCACTGCATGTTCTCATCAGGGTGGTGTGTTGAACAGATCGATGACTGAGCCATGTGCTCTAATTTGTCGCTGAGTTGCAGGAACAAAGATCCAGGTAGCTCAACTAAAGGGGTTTCTTATTGTAAAGATCCATGAGGAGTAATGAGAACAATGGTATGGATTCAGGCATGACCTCATATAGACTGGTGTTCTGGACCCAACGTGGCTGCAGGATGCTGGTCACAAGAGTGTATGGAGATCCCCACCAGGGCCCTGCAGTCATGGGGCTCAGTCACTCTCACCTTGCCTATTTCTCACTGGCTTTGTGTATCCATCTCCTGGATCCATTTTTCCTCTTTCTTGAGTCTGACGTTCATGTGGTACTTCTGCTTGGACAGGGCCCTATCAGCACCCTCATTTGTCACAACCTGTCAGCCTCCACCCCAACTGCTATCTGCTCCCACTCCAATGCTTTAGGGAGAATTTTAGCCCTAAATTAGGGGAGACACCCCTCCCTCTGGTAGTCTCCAAAAATAAGAAATGTGGTTCTGTTGGAAATGTTTAGAACTAGAAGGGTCAGAGGCTAGTCAGAGGTTGCTAACGGAGCCCCTTTCTTTCCTATCCCAATAACATCCTGTAGCAGTCATCTACACTCATACTGACTTTTCATCGCTCTGATGAAGTTTCTTCTGATCTGTTGAATTCTTTCAAAGGCCTAAATAGAAATATAAGACCATATGCTTCCCCTCTGTTATGGGTTTAATTCTGTCCCTCAAGATTCATATGTTAAAGTTCTAATCCCCAGTACCTCATAATGTGATCTTATTTGGAAGTAGGGTCATTATAGATGTAATTAGTTAAGATGAGCAGAGTGGGCCCTAAGCCAATATGACTAGTGTCTGTATGAAAAGGGGTAATTTGAACACAACACACACAAGGAGAATGTCATGAGAAGATGAATGCACAGATCGGGGTGATACTTTTACAAGCAAAGGAATGCCAAAATTGGCAGCAAACAACCAGAAGCTAGGAGAAAGGGATAGAATAGATCCTTCCCTCACAGCCCTCAGAAGGAAACAATCATGACAACACCTTGATCTTGGACTTCTAGCCTCCAGAACTGCTACACAATATGTTTCTGTAGTTTATGCCACCCAGTTTGTGGTACTTTGTTATGGCAGCCCTAAAAACAAACACACCTTCCAGTCTTAGCATGGACAGTCAAAAAAGGGATTTGGCCAGACTCAAGCAGTATGGAAGCAACATGGTCACTTTTCCAGGTTACCCTTGATGTCACCTGGCTCTGTCTTTTATAGCCAAGTTTATCCAATTGCAACTTTTTTCTTCCTGTCTGAAACCTCAAGAGTATCCTTTCTCCATTCTCTAATATAGTCCCTCAAAAGAGAAGCATGCAAAAATTCTCTGAGGTAATAATAGGAGAGAAAGTGTTTCTGCATGAGGGTCAGTGCCAAGCTGGAGTTGGCTCCTGATGACATTGCATTGGTAACTTGAAATTAGACATGGAAATTGTGCCCTCTTTAGAGAGTAGTTTGTTACATATTTGCCAGCACACTGCTGGTTAGGAGACACTGCTGGCTTCCCTTCAATTATAGCAGTTACATACCCACTTATTCTACCTGCAACAAAAGGCCAGCTTTGCCTTCATGCCTCTGCAAATTCCCTTTGGGAAGAGGAAAAACACCTGAAACACAAAGGCTTTGTGTTTTTAAAAAATGACAAGTTTCCCAAGCATAGTCTCAAGTTACCCAAAACTGTGGAGGGCAACATTTCTAAGTATTTCAAGTAAAGACCTCACACCTTTGGCCATTCAACACTCATGCAATCAACAAAAGGATCCCAGAAATACAATTATGAAATGGGAAACTGAGTCCTTGAAAGTAAACAGCATCCATGACAGTGGCTAAACATTGATTGCTACACTAGGACAGGCACATTGAGGAAATAATGCAGTAATGTTTTATAACAAGGTTATGCCAACCAGCTGTTGATATTCAGTCCATATGAGACAGCAAGAGGACCCCTGACATTTACATGGCATAATGCCGTTTACAGAGGGGGTCTACCAATAGGATGGTGGTTCGGATGGCCCCATTTCAATGCACCCGACCCTTAGGAGATTTTAGGATGAAATTTTTACACGCAAACAACTTATTTCCTTATCACAATATTAACTGCATGGCTGGAGAGAAATGGTTGCACATCCAAGCCCAGGACCAGGTGACAGCAGGTATGCAAGGAACACTTGGCACATGACCCTCTTCCCCAGCAGACATAGATTTTCACTAAGAAGCATTTTTGGCACCCGAGGCCAAAAGAGAGTCAGGTGAGTAGGTTACATCTGCCCTCAGCCTGAATTTACAATATCGATGTCACTCAATGCAGCACATCCCTGGCTGCCTCCTATCATTTTCCACGGACTTCTGAACTGCTCCACCGTATCTCAAGTCTGGGTAGTTCTCCCTCCTCCATCTGTAGCCTCTGCTGCTGCAACTAAAAAGGCCCTTTCAAATATGACTGTTCTGCAAAGCATGCCAAGCATGCTGAAACTTAAGAGAAAAATTGTTATGATTTATCTTCAGACAACGTGTAAATATTTTAGAAAATGAAGTGGGTATGATAAAATATATATGTGATTTCTCATTTGACTTTCCCCCAAGCTGTGGGGATGATTCTTTCCTGGTTTCAAGGTGACATTTTTGGACAGTGTTGTAGAATTTTGTGAGAGATCATGTATTACATGTTCCTGTTGTACATTTCCTCCCAGTTATTTCAATTATCTGGTGTACTCGAAAGGAAAGCCCACCTCTGAAAGTTGGTCTCCACCTAAACAAAAGGGTAAGATAATTATTACACAAAGGCAGTTATGCTTGTCTTTGAATTTTAGCAGCTTACAGATAAGTTTTGTTTGACCAACATAGTAATGACAAAAATGAAGATGAAAAGGAGGATAAGAGACCTTTATCTGGAGTGTACTGTTTGCAACAAACGCCACCACTCCCGATCGTCTCATACCTGCTTCACATAAAAACACCACCTACCTGACTCCTTAGGGATTTGAGTTCGCATCTCCTAAGTTTGGTCAATAAATACTTGAGGAGGCAGCAAAGAGCAAGTGAGAGGAAGGGAAAAGGAAATCATTTCCTCTTTATTTATTTCAATCTTTTCCTCTTTAACTTCATAGTCCACATGTTGAATTTACAGTTAAAGCAGTCTTCACATTACATATGGGGAATGGGCAACAGTCAGACCCCTGAATTATGAGATATCTAATAATGAAATTCTTAGTTTGGGATCCCACAGAAGAAGACCCCAAGACAAGGATTGAGTTCAAGTAGTTGATTTGGGAGGTCAAGGGAACACCAATAGTGAATGGAGAGGTATAGCAGGGAAGAAAGGGACCAATAAAAAGTATGTTCTTGAGCCAGCTATGACTGTGAGCAACTGAGGTTTCATCCCACTGAGAAACTGGCAAACCGTGTAGAACACACACTGAAGTTATCCCACCAGATGGCAAGGGAGCTGGGGTAAACATCATTGTGTAAGTAACTGCCCCTGCACTTTCGGCCTCGGACAGGTGTGCAAAGCAGCCTTCAGTCTCTTGGGAGAAAGCCCTTAGAACAAATAGATGCTTGTGCTGGCATTTGGAAATCCCTGTGCACAGAATATATTAAGTCTAAGAGATATGGGCCAATGCCCACTGCTGTCTCTGCTAGTTTCCGGAGTGCAGTTTGAGTAAAACCTCATCTGGGTAAGGCGATATATTTGCTAGGCAAAAAAAGATGTAGCCCTTTTACACAGAGAGTAATGGAGCAACAAAGTCCAGCCTTTGCAGGACACAACTTGTTATACTGCTCTAACAACAAGAGGGGGAGTTCAGATAACACTAGAGGGCCTTGAAAGTGACATTTGATTCATGAACTTCTTTCCACTTCTTGAGGAAACGCAGGCACCCCAGGCAACCCTGGCACATCTTTAGCTGGCTCTGATGACTACACCCCAACCTCTTATTAATCACACTCAGCGTTGCTACCAGGGGGAGCATCTTAGGAATATTTAAAGACAAAGATATAGAAAATCCTCTGAGGCACAGATAAGGCAGAGCATTGATTATTTATTCCCTGGGGGGTTGCAAAGGGCACAAGCACAGATCCCAGATCATCGGACTGGAATGTACTAGGGAGGGGTTTCTTGCAAGAAAGTGGCTCAAAAGCCACCATTCAGAAAAGGGGCAGGAGGGAGTGGGCTGCCTAGAGAGACAGTGATTAATCAGGAATAGGCCAGGCAAGGCCCTGGTGCCGCTTGCTGAAATTTAATCAGAGCAGTGGGTCTGACACAGTGGCAGCAAGTGCCAGGGCCCCTGGCAGGCAATGGATGCCTCCTACCAAGGAGCTCTCAGGAACACTCTACAAGCCCTGATTTATGCTCTGAAACCAAATGAAGGCTGGCAACTCAGCAGGGGCTGGGGCAGCAAGCAGTCTACAAGTTAACCTCTGAAACAGTTGTTGCGGTTGCAATCCCTCTTTCATTTCTGATAAGTGGTGAGTTAGTAGGTTTCAGGAGGCTGTATCAGCCTTCTTTTGGCTTTCCAAGGGATCCCGACACCCTCACCCCACTCCTGCTGAACTCCCCAGAAGCCAGTGGGGATACCAAAGCAGACTGTGCAATGCCCGTGAGTGGCTGCAGCACACAGCTCCAGTGGAGCCAGCCAGCCTCTGTCTGCCCCTCTACCTGAGGACCTTCTGGGCACCACGGGAGTATACCTCCCAGTGCATGCTCCATGGGGAGTTACCCTGGGGGCAGCCACCAGCCTTGCTGTCCTGGTGGCAGGTTCACAGTACTCTCCAGAGACTGAGCCCAGTTGCCCACAGGGGGAGCCTGGTCATCTGTCCGCATCTGGTTGTCTTTTCTCCCTTCCCTGTCTCACTAGTGCTTCCTGAGCTCACCTCCCACCAAATCAACTACCTGTTCCCAATTCCTAATCTCAGCATTTGTTTTCTAGGAAGCATAAATTGGGACAAACCCCTTTAGTTGTGACCAGCAGTTCTTTGAAAGTAAGCCCAACTCCTTTCAGGACGATCCATTCACCCATTGCTCATACTTAAGGCTATGTGTGACTTTGCCACCATCTCTAACACTCCATGTACAGAAAAGAAGTACCCAAAGAATGAAAGACACAAAACAGCTGTATGAAAATATAAGTCAATCACTGATATTGTGCCAAAGAGCAACTTTCTAAGCATAAATGCACAGGGAATATATTTAACAAAAAAGAGAGTAATAAATATTATTACATAAAACCTTTAAAAACTCTGTAAGTCTGGTCATTGTTAAAGCTGAGTAATGGACACAAGGGGAGTCATTTATACTATTCACTCTACTTGTGGGATACTTAATGTCTTTTGAATTAAAAGGGTCTTATTCACACTAACACTAAAAAAAACAAAAAGCAATTCAGTATGTGGTTAAGTTGTCAAGAGTAAGAATATACATCTAGGGAAATGTGAAAAAAGCAATGTTCTAATTTTATACAAATGGCTATTTGTGGTTTGGAATAAAAATTCCAGGGACTGCAATACACAGGGATTTTTTTTTAAATGCTCTATCTGATATAACCTAAATGGAAGTGAGCAGAATGAACTGTATCAGTCAGGAGAGGCTACCTTATGCTGTGGTAACAAGTAGCCCCAAAAGCTCAGAGGCTTTACCCACAAAGATTTCTCATTCAACTACACATCCGTCATGGTCAGCAGCAGGCTTTGCTCATCACAGCCTCTCAGGGGTCGGGAACATTGCCAGTAACCGTGCAGAGGGAAAGAGAACTGAGCATCATGGGGCACTGACCAGTAAGTGGTTCAGCCTAGAAATGATACTTGGTATCAGTCACTCCCATTCAAAAAGTCATTGATTGAAATGGTTTACAAGATCCCACCCAACCACACCCAAGACAATCTATGGGCAGTTAGAAATATCTGGCAAACCAGCACCAATGACTATCGCAATGAGCCAAGAAGAACTGCTAGGTGACTCAAATGGTAATCAGTGACCTATTGAGGACAAACACACGAATGTCAAAGATGTTTGTTAATAGTTTGAATGAAATTATTTCATGAACTGTGAGTGAAGAAAGGCATTATTTGTACCTTAATACATTGATTTATATGGTATTTAAAATATGTATTTTTAAAAATAGTAGATTTAAGTAACATAGTGGAAAATCTTATGCAAGTCCAAATGCAATATACAAAAGAAGAAAAAATGGGGTAAATATATATGTAATATAGATGGCAGAAATTTGGTTAAGGTCCTTAGTATAGGAAGAACTCTAACAAATCAATTAAAAGAAAAATATCATTAAAGAAAAAATAGACAAAGAATATTATCTTTGGAGTCTTGGTGCTTTGCTAAGCTATTCATAAAGCAAGAACACCAATGAGCAGTAAGGATACAAAAAAAATTCAACTAGTAGTGGGAAAAAAATATATAATTCCAAACAATGAAGTTACGTATTTGCCCACCAAGTTGGCAGACCTATTTTTTTTAATGATTCTAAATTTTGAACCAAATGGGCCAAATGTTGCATTTTTATGCACTGCTGGTGAAAATACAAAATTAAGATGCTTTGTAAAGAGCAATAACATGGCAGTATGGATCAAGAATCTTCAAACATTTATTCTTTTTCACTCAAGATTGCCTCTTTTAGAAACTCTGCCTGAGGAAATAGAGATAAAAAGACATATATAAAGTGATGTTCATTGCAGCACTTTAAAACCTAAAAATAGATTTCCATTTATGTCTAAGAAAAGGAGTAAATATATTATGGAATGGCTATTTTTAATTATATGAGAAAATATTTATAAGATAGTGAGAAATACATTTTAAGCAGGGCCACAAAAGTAGATATATCATATGATCCGAGTTTCATTCTTAAGCCTGTTCTTATACATTTCCATTTGTATATATAACTGCCAGGGGTTTGCAAAGTATAACCAGTGATTTTCTAGTAATGCAAGATTAAGGATTTTTATTTTCTTCTTCATAGTCTATATTCCAATTATGCTACAATGAATATAATTTTCATAATAAAAATACAATAACTTTTTTAAAGTCTATCAATGTTGTATTGAGATGTCAAGGTGACTGGAAAATAAAACTTAGTATAGTGTAGTGTTTAGGAAAGGGCAAGCTATACCAAAAGGCTGGCCTCACTGGGCATCTGCAGATAATACCACTGGGCCAGGCCCTGGTCTCGTCATTAGCCCAGGTTAGGGTAGAGATACTGACTCAGTTTAGCCCCAAGCTTCTCAAAGTGGGATTTTCACCTCCTGGGATATAGGTGATGTGCTGGGGACACACAGAACAATAGCACCTGTCTCTAAGCTGGAACCTCACCTAGGCTGATGTAAGTAATTTGTGACTTTTTAATGTTATGAACACAATGAAAAATCTGCATGAACTTTTAAGAAATATTGGGCTTATAAGAGGCTGCCTTAGGCTATGCCCTAAAAAGCAGCAAATTCCAACTCGCCCTTTGCTGGTTGGTTAGAGGAGTTTCTCAGTCTTGACACTGTTGACACTTTGGGCCAGATCATTCTTTGTTGTGGGGGATGGGGAACTGTCCCTTGCATTGTAAAAGCTTAATAGCATTCCTGGCCTCTACCTGCTAAATGGTAGTAGTGCATATGTGCAAAGAGTTGTGACCACCAAAATTGTCTTCAACAGTGCCAAATGGCCCCTAGGTGCAAAAAGTACCCCTGGTTGGCAACCATAGCAGTTAAATACTGTCAATAGTGACTGGGTGAAAAATTCTCATTTGGTGAAAACTTTATAGAGAAGCATTAATACTGCTAAATTGCAAAGGACTGGCTCAAAGACAGAATTCAAAGTACAATTGCTCCACATGCAATTAATTTCATCTAAATGCACTTGCCTTCTTCAAAAAATTAAATAATGTTGCAGGTCAATTATACTCCAATAAAAAAATAATGGTAGCGGTCACAGAAGGGGAACAGGCGATTCCAAGGTCAACAGTGTAGGCAGGTCTGACTGCCATTGTATTCTCTGAGCACGCACTGCAGAATAAAGGCAGGACCCAGCTTTTGCTCACAGTACAGGCGCCTGGGCCATCTCCTCTTGATTTAATCTCTGGGTGATTTCCCATGCCCCTTTTGGGTTTCTGGCTCTTCTTTTCCACTTGTTCCCTGGATCAAATTCCCTCTGGCGAACTGCCCAGTATGGCAATGTTTGCCTGACTGAATCTCGATTGATACAGAATATTTATTTGCATCATATTAAATTTATAAGTTAACTTGGGTAAAATTGGCATCTCTGTGATGCTGTCTTTCTATCCAACAACATCATGTCTTGATGTGTCCTTCTGGTGAGTGAAGTCATCTCTGGCTCCCATGGAGTTTCAAAGTTGTTTTATTTAGTTAGTAGTTGCCTTTTTTTTTTTTTCAGTTTGTTGAGTTTCTTCCTAAGTATTTTATCCTTCATGTGGCTAATGTGAATGGTGCTACTGCACAGGACTGCAATCGGTTAATATGTAAAGTACTTAGAGCAGTCCCTGACATACAGTAAGTGCCACAGAAGGGCTTGCTATGATTATCATCCTAGTTTCTTCTGTTGCATCCCCCAGCTAGCTGGTTATTGTTTGAATGTGAGTCACAGTTGTGTTTTGGTTGCTGTTCAGGTGAAGCTGGGGGGGGGGGGGGGGCGGGCAGAACTGGATCTTGGCCATTGTTTTAACAGTGTTACCCTAAAAATAAAAGGCCAAAGTGAGAGGCAACAGCATTTATTTATTTAAGATCCAAAAGGATAGCTAGCTATTCAGCAAGCACTGATTCAGGCAGAAATCCAAAGTGTTCTGATTAAGAGGCAAAGGCAAGGGGTATTTATGAGAAAGAGAAGGGGGACAATTAATTACATCAATAGAAGGAAGGAATTTCTATAGGTGCAGATAAGCTAACATAGTGATGCTAATTCTAAAAAATGGTTTTCATTTTCAGTCAGGTAGTCATAATATCTGCTTTCTTGTTATCTTTGCAAACAGTTGTTTGAGATACAATGTTGCTTTAAGACCAATCTCAAGTTTATTTTGCTGTTTTAAAATTCCAAAGGTTTGACGAGTAAGATACAGGGTCTCTGGTCCCGTTCTCAGCGGGTGAACACAGAACATGGTGAGGCCAAAAAGGAACACCAACGGAGCCATGGGTAGGGGGTTCATACCACTATATTCTCGCTGGCGGCTGGGACAGAGATACAGGAAGCAGGATCCACACGATCTGCAATCTGCCATCTGTTTGTCTGCCAATCAATGGCCTTACCAGCATAGCCACAGCAGTTATATTAGTGGCTAATGGCTAATTGGTTACAGCTGATGGCCAACTAGTTACAGCTGATGGCCATCTGATTACAGCTGGTGGCCATCTAATAAGCAAGCCAGCACTTTTCCACGTGAGGCCGAGAGCCTGGGAACTGCTCTGTGGGACTCCGTCTCTACACTCCACCCCTTCAGGGTCTCACCTCACACCCTACGCAACCAGCATCTTTAACGAGGGACCCTGTAAAAGGAACCCAGCCCACATCGCTTCTTGGCCTTTGGCTAAGATCAAATGTAGGAATCCAGCCCATGAGAAAAACGTTTTAGTTCAGTTCAGGGGCTGTCCCTCGATGTCTACTTATACAGCCATTGCCACCTGGAGTGGCAAATTTTCTGCAGTAACCTGGGGCTGAACTTACAGGCAGTTCATGCCGATCTGACAAGATGACTGATTCGCCACACCAGTAAAAGTGTGGGCCCCATCCACTATTGCATTAGCCCATACACACCTATGGGCAGAAAGACATAGTAGTCATAGGAACTAACAATGGCAAATCCCTTCCATCTGGGAGGATACATGCTAGCTTTTTGTCCTGGGAAAGGAGGGTCGCTGCCACTGGCACCTTTCCTGGTTTGTGGTACCAGACCTTTATGGCAGTGCTTGGGGTACCTTGTGTAGTTTCAATATGTAGCAGAACAGGGGACCCCATAATAGGCCATAGAGAGAGCACATAGGTTCCCCGTAAAATCGTCCCAGCATCGGGACCTCTGTATATCACAGTCACTTGTGGTGGCCACTCGGCCACCACCCCTGGCATCACTTGCAAATCATGGGTCAGACCAGCCCTCCATGGGGCTATCAGGCCCAACCATTGACAGTGGGGGCTTTTGATCCACCATGGCCAAGTCCATTGCTGCAGTTCCCCTGCTTTTAAGCATGTGGGTGCTGGCAGCAAAATGTTTCCATTTCTGCCATAGCCTGGCTTTAACAGAGTCTCACTCATGGTAACCTGTAACTGAATGAGAGTGGCTGTTCAATGTAGCAGAGCTTCTACTGGGCCCTCCCTTCTGTGGTCTCTCATTCAGGATTCTCAAGATGTTCCACAGATGCGAGACCCAGTCGCACATCATGGGAGGGTGTTTTGACACCCAGAGACCTTGATTCAAAAGGCCGATGTAGCGTTCAATCATGCCAGCTGCTTGTGGATTGTGCAGATTTTGGATCAGTGCAGATTGCTGCTCGAGGGAACAGTTCTGGGTTCCCATAAACAAGACTGCAGTCTGTGCTGGTGTCAACTAGGGCCAAAACCCTCTGCACATTAGAAGGGGACCAATGTATGGACAGTTCCACGTGGGGCCTCCAGTCCCTGCTCGTCCCCTCTGACCGGGTACCTTGCCCCTTCTCAATCAAACTGGAAGGAGTCGGCCTCAAGCAGCTGCATGAAGTCCTGGAGGGACACGGGTCGCACTTTCCCGGACTTCCCCTTTGGGCTTCGCTGGAATTGCTGTTCCGGACACAACTGTTTCCAAAGGTCCAACAAGAATGCATTGGGTTGTTGGTCTATTTTTCCTGATCGACCCCTGCTGCCACAAGATCACGCCACATCCACGTGCGTGTTACTTTCTGAGGCCCACGACCTCGCCCCTTTACTCCCAGGGTGGCCATGGCAGTGGTAACTTCATGGATCTGCCGCGCCACATAGGGCATAAGAATGGCAACCAAGGATCCAAAAGCACTTGCAGGTGCAGTATCCAAAACCAGATCTCTCATGCTGGTTGTAAAACGCTCGTCATCTGGCCCCCGCATATTAGGGTTGAACATAGCATGTCTCATACCTATTTCACATGATTTCAGCAAGTTCAGTATACAATTGCCATTTACTCACAGTTTCTGGCAGCTCACCAGCCTCTCCCCATACCGTGCGTACCGCAGCAGTGAGCCACTCCATTAGAGTGTGGTTGCCCTGGTCTTGGGCCAACCTATGGCAGTTCTGCAACCACTGTCGCAGGGACAGATGCACCATCACAGAGGCTAGCTTTTCCATCTTGTCCGGGGAGCAGAGAATGCTGTCTGCCCCCTCATCCCATAAGTGCAGCAGCTAAGCCAGGAGCAGCCCTCCACAGCGCTGTCGGCATCCCCTCCTCAGCTCCTGCAACTCAGTGGGAGTGTAAGGGGTGTAGGTTGTGAACTCAGTCACTGCTGGGTTGTCGGCAGCAACGCGCCCGGGGCCCAAAGGTTGCTCATGCTTCACCTTTTGCTGCATGATGGGCCGGGCATTGGGGTCGGGAGCTACATCGCTTCCACTCCTGTCGTCTGCCTCTGCCTCAGAGTCTCCACTGTGCAGCTCCTCCTCTAACATGCGGACCCGAGCTTCAAGCATCTCCCCCTGGGACTGCAAGTCCTGTACCTGAGTTGCTTCAATAAGTGCTTCCCCTGACTTCTGACACAATGTGGTGAGAACCTCCTCTAACTGGTGGTCCTGAGCTTCCAGCACTTCTTACGGGGCTGTTGGTCCTGCACCCGAGCTATTTCATTAAGTGCAGCTTCCGTGTTATGACGCAACGTGGTGAAAAACATCCAACCCACACAGCCGGCTGTCCCCTTTGCCTCTTCCAGCAACTGCTCAGCTAGAACCTGCAGGGCCCTCTCCACACTGGCCCGAGAGCCATCCACGTCCTCCCATCCCTCCTCAGGGGTCCAACTCCTGAGAACAGTGGCTACCTGGTACCACACACTGTGTGGGGGCCACACGTCCTCCTGCCCAGAGTCAGACGCCATTCCTACCTGGCCGGAATCCTGGTCACTGTGCCAAGTGTCCAAGTAGGTGGTGGCCTCAGTGTAAGATGTCCACAACCCTTGGAGTCTACAGCAGCAGCAGACCACCAAAAGGAAGGAGACACCTTCTATGGCCAAGAGGGTGGTGTGCCATCCAGAGGCTCGAGTCTCCCAGGCAGACCGCACCTCCGGTTCTTGGCACCGCTCCTCATGGGCCTCCCGAAACTGAGCTTTTTTACGTATAAACTGCTCCATTACCCCTTTGAAAATTCTGGCCGGCACCATGAATATTCTGTACTATGTGTCATGCAGGGTCTCTGGGCCCACTCCTGCTCTCAGCACGTGGACACAGAGCATGGTGAGGCCAAAAAGGAACACCAACGGAGCCATGGATGGGGGGAGTCATACCACTATATTCTCGCTGGTGGCTGGGTTGGAGATACAGGAAGCAGGAGCCACATGATCCACGATCCACAATCCACAGTCCGCTTCTCTGCCAACCGCCTTGCCAGCATAGCCATGGCAGTTATATTAGTGGCTAATGGCTAACCTGTTACAGCTGATGGCCAACCAGTCACAGTTGATGGCCATCTAATAACTGAGCTAGCACCTTTCCAGGTGAGGCCAAGAGCTTGGAAACTGCTCTCTGGGACTCCATCCCTACAGATGTACAAGGCAGTTTTTCTAGGATGTAATTATTATTGCCTCATATGTTCTATGTTGCTTAGGAAAATGAAGCTTAGTATTCCTAGGAGTCAAAGTACCCTTGTGGGCAAGTCTTACACTCCAATACTAAACTACTGTTTGTTGGTTGCTCTCTGTGTATCAGTGAGCTAGGCCACATAACAAATTGCCTCAAAACTCAGTAGCTTAAAATAACAACCATTTATGTTTGCTCATGGTCTACAGGTCAGCTGGGTTGTTCTGCTGATCTAGACCAGCCTCAGCAAATCTCAGCAGGCCTCACTCAGGCATCTGTGGTCTGCTGGAGGATTAGCTACAGGCTGTTCTAGAATGGCCTCCCTTACATGTCTGGTAATTGTTGGTTGTGAGCTGGGGCAGGGAATTTGATTGGGCTATGTCTGTGGTCAACTAGCAGGCAACTTCAGATTTGTTCCCTGTGGGGACAAAGCCAGGAGTGCAGTTTCCAGGCTCTCGGCCTCACGTGGAAAGGTGCTGGCTCAGGTAGTAAATGGCCATCAACTGTGATTGGATGGCCATCAGCTGTGGCTAGTTGGCTGTCAGCTGTAACCAGTGAACCATTGGCCACTAATATAACTGCCATGGCTACGCTAGCAGAGAAGGGAGGCTAGCAAGAAGATGGTGGCTGAGCTAGCAAGAGCAGATTGCAGTTAGCATGGCGGATTGCAGCTAGCAAGTGAGGTTGGTTGGCAGAGAGAAGTGGATGATGGGTTGCAGATCGTGTGGCTCCTATTTCCTGTGTCTCCAACCCAGACGCCAGCAAGACTATAGTGGTATGACTCCCCTATCTGTGGCTCCATGGGTGTTCCTTTTTGGCCTCACCGTATCCTGCATTCTTATGTGGGGAGCAGAAGCTGAGACCCCGCATGACACCCGGCATGACATTCCCACAGTGCAACAGAGGTCTGAGAGAGAGAAATGAATAGGGCTTCTTGAGACCTATGCTCAGAACTGACACAATGTCCCTTTCCACCACATTCTATTGTCCAGAGCAAGACAGGAGGCCAGTCCTGAATCAAAGGGTGAGAAATAGACCCCTCCTCTTGGTGGGCAGGACTGCAAAGCCATATTGTCAAGGGGCATGAATACAAGGAACCCTGAAATATTAGTCACATTTAATCTACCACACTCCCTACACCAAGGCAAGAATGCTTTTAGCACTGATTTCCTTTTAGCGTTGCTTCATCTCACAGCCCACCTGTGGTCTGGTTCAGGGGAAGGTTCCACAGATGGTGGGCCTCACCCATTCACCCTGATTCACATCTGTTTCACTTTCAGAGGGTGACATTTCTTGGCAATGAGCCCACATCTGAGTCTATTTGAGAATGTGATCCCCTACAGCAGCTGTAAGGATGATTCATTTCCTTCTCTGTCCTAGTTTCTGAGAGAAGTTGCTTCTTTTGATGGAGTTTTCCAGTATAGATTTACCAAGATGCTAAGGACAGTTCTCAGATAGTGGTTGAATAAATCTTTGTTGATGTGTCAATTTACTCACAAGCTAATTAACTCCAAGTCCTGTTAGAAGCAATTGAAATGTCATTTCTCATGGTCAAGAGGCAAAGAGACTTTGGAGGTAATTCAGTCATCACCCTTCCATCTGGCATCTCCATCTTTAAGCCACCAAGTCAGGACCATGGATCCCTGGTTGCCATGCAGGGACAGATTTATTCTACCAGAGCTTCATTTGCCTTCTTGCCCCTAGAAGTGTTATCAAACAGTCTGGAACAAGCTGTGGAGAAGGGGGAGGCTGTATACCTGTCACTCACCACCCACTCTGCATCGCTGCTCTTTCTCCAGCCCACAGGGGAAAACAGAGTAGCCCCAGCCCTACTGCCCCCCACCCCCGAGATAGAATATAGAAAGCCAGAAGGAATGGCCACTCCTGGGTGAAGAGAATATCCCTAAAAGATGGAAAGGGAAAAGAAAAATTCTGTTCAAAAGACTAAGAACACTGAACAGAAAAGCAATGCTAATTTAGGTATTTCTGACTAACTTGCCATTTATAACTAATTAGCATTTGGTAATAACAGCATATATATCATTATATGTTTAAAGTTATTTTTGCTCTATGTTTTTTTACTTGATCATATTAGGCTTTCTTCCTATACACTTGTTCTCTTCTACAAGTGACATGTCATATAACATCGTGTTTAAAAGAATTCTAGTACAATCCAATTGGGATATATATATATAAATGTCATAGGCACATATATACATGTACATATACATACGAGGTCAGCCAATTAAGTTCGTGAACTCATCCTAGAAAAAGTGCTACATTGCTGAATATCACTACAGTCACCTTCAAAGTATGCCCCTTGGGAAAATATACACCAACGCTAGCACCTAGTCCACCCTTCAAAGCAATTTTGGAACTCTTTTTCTGGAATGGCCATCAGAGCTGTTGTCATATTACCCTTGATGTCCTGAATGTCATCAAAGTGTCTTCCTTTCAATATTTTCAGAGTCATTGGGGGCCAGATCAGGTGAGTAGGGAAGGTGTTCCAATACAGTTGTTTGCCTGCTGAGTAAAAACTCCCTCACAGACAGTGCCATGCGAGCTAGTGCATTGTCGTGATGCAAGAGCCATGAATTGTTGGGGAAAAGTTCAGGTTGTCTAACTTTTTCACAAGCCTTTTCAGCACTTCCAAATGGTAAAGTTAGTTAACTGTCCAGTTGGTACAAATTCATAATGAATAATCCCTCTGATATCAAAAACAGGTTAGCAACATCATTGCAACAAGCTCTCAAACTTATTTGTCAGACTTCATATACATATGTATACATATGTGTGTTTATGTATGCATAAACATGTATATATATGCATTCATATTATACATATGTATGTATACATGTATATGTATGCATATGTATCTATACATATAATCTGTAATATTTATATATTTTGGAGTAAAATGTTTATTTTACACCTAAAATATTTACATATAATGTAAATTTATATATAAAAAATTTATAACTATATATAAAATAAAATATATATCTTTCTATCTTATATATAGCTAAGTATAAACATACATGTCTACTTACATTTTTGCTGAAACAATTTATGAAAGAATACATAAGAATTAGATAATAGTGATTACACTTTGGGGGATTTTTTTTTTTTTCCCTTTCAAACACTTGGACTTTTTACCATGAGGATATACTTACTTCCTTTATAGCTTTTTAAAACTTGTTCATTTGTATATTTTACGGAGATTCTTCTAGCCTTTCTCACCTCATTATCCCTAGCTTAAGTTGTAAATTTGGATGACTTTTTATATAGAATCTTTCCTGGAAAAAAAAAATTCACAGTGCCCCACCAGAAAGATAGTGGTATTCACCAGCAGACAGAACCGAATTCAGGCATGTTGTTCAGCTGCTAACGAAGCCCATGTCCTGACCCGCCCTGGGTGGGACCCCCACCCCCGAGGAAGAGCCCCCTTGCAGCCCCTGGTACCCACTGGCGTTGGTGTTGGTGGCATCTCTGCTGTCCTCTCCCAGGGTCGAGGGGGCAAAGGCAGCATCTATGTTTGGGCCTCTGGAGACGGCGGCAGCTACGACGACTGCAACTGCGATGGCTACGCCTCCAGCATGTGGACCATCTCCATCAACTCTGCCATCAACGACGGCAGGACGGCCTTGTACGATGAGAGCTGCTCCTCCACCTTGGCCTCCACCTTCAGCAACGGCAGAAAGAGGAACCCCGAGGCTGGAGTGGTGAGTGCGGCCACTGGCCCTCCGTGAGGCTGTGGAATGCGCGGATGCTGTGTAACGTCATGCGCGATACTGTGACATCAGAGGAGGAAAGGGAGCTCCCCCTTTCCTAAAAAGTCAGCGTATGTTTTGAGAGGAGAGCCTCTCTCTTCCAAGCATGATAATACTTTGTTATTGTGGCAGAAACATATGTACAATGTGCAAATTGAAAGCAAGGCCATGATGACCTTCTTCCAGCTCATTTTTCATAGATTGTCTTTCTTGTTTATTGTTTTGGTTCAGAAAAACGACAAACTCTAGTTTACCAAAAAGTTACCCCGGCAGATCATTTATAAAGAGAACTAATATTAAGAACAGGAGCATCACATCACCACCCCACGTGAGCCAAGAACCCATCCATGTATTACAGTAATTAAAAAATTGCATCCATGGATGGACATTTCTGGGTCCATAAACCTCCCAAAATTGGGCACACACATGTATTTTCTCAGGGAAAGAGTAGTGGTTTTGATCATAGTTTAAAATGGATCAATGAGAAAACAAAAAAATTAAGAATCACAGGCTTCGATTACTTATTGCACTTTTCTGAGTAGCTCTTCCTTCCTGGGCAGTTAGTTATAATGTTGAATTTTCCAAGTCCCTTAGAAATATATATCTGTAGAGTGTAATGAACCTTTTGGGACCTTTTCCTCTCTCTGGGTATTTCACTCACAAATCATCAGCCTTTCCTCAGACCTCCAAGCCAGGAATTTAAGTAAATGGTTCAAAAGTCCTGCTGAGTTAGTTACATCCTGACTGTCTACTCACCTCCGCTGGGGTTTCCCAGGAGAGGAGGGCAGGAACTTGGAACACAATCATTACCAACCAGTTCTTCTATGCCAGGTTCCCACCTGGCCCCACATTGGCAAGCTGGCCAGCACATAAGCTAGCTGATCCCTTTACCTCCAGGAGATACAGACTTTGGCCTAGCTCCTTCCATGAGCCCTCCTGGGCTCCCCTCTTGGTATTGGGGAGGATAAAGACTGCCAGCTCCTACCAAGCAGAAGATAACTTAAGCCCCTTTTATCCTATGAACAGGGAGAAGAGTTTAGCAGAGAAGTTCAAGTAAGGGAGGCCCCAATCCCATTCTGTTTGTAAAGCTTCTCTCCTCCACCTGGAAGCTCCATTCCCTGCCCCAAGGGCCTCCCAATAGTGTCCCTTTGTTCTCAACCTTATCTATAACTATCTTTCTACTTGGGCTGGGAAAGGGCCTTGAGTTCCCTCTGAATGTTGTAATTTTCCCCTAACAGATACCTTTAAACCTCCCTGATACTTTGTCCCTCAAAGTAATAGGCCCACTTGAGCATCCTACAGACAGAGGAAGGATAATGTCTATGGTTCATCATGATTGTAATGAAATCCTGACTCTTACAAACATTGAAAATGATGTTTATCTCTTTGTGAAAGTTCTTTAAAACTTGGTTGATCAGTAAGATCTCCCCCCTTAAGAAGAGTTGTGGATGTGATCACTCACATACTGGTTATCTTGGCTCAAGATGTCTCAGAATCTCTCCATGAATTTTAGATGTAGAGAAACATTTTCTTTTTAATGGCCTCTCCTTCTAGGCAACCTTTAGCTCAGCATGCTTATTCTTCCCTGTTTTGGAATGCCATTTTTTCCTTCTTGAAGGGAAAATGCTGATGCAATGGCCCTTAGGCTTTCTGAGATCTGACCCCAAGCAACAAAATTCACCATTGCATTGACTATGGTGGTGGGAATGACTTATCACTTTCCACCTATCTTGTTTCCTTTTAGGATCCAAGAAATAAATCTTTCTAGCCTGTGGAATAACTACAGATACACTTCTCTGAACAATTACTTTTTTCTTTATCTTGTGGATGCTGTAACTCACTGTGTGTCCCTTTTTGTCTGGGCTACTAGAAAGCTCAGATAAAATATATGCCAAAATAGATAGATATATGGGTCCTAAGCTTATTCTTATCTTCATCTTAATCTTCTTCAGAACAAGGTAGAGTTTAAATAAAAGAAATGGTAGTCCTCTGCTCCATATTGTTTTGGGGTTCAAAACGGTGTGACTTATTTACTCATTACTCAATATCTTCCCTTTCAGGCAACCACGGATTTGTATGGCAACTGCACTCTGAGGCATTCTGGGACATCTGCAGCTGCTCCTGAGGCAGCTGGAGTGTTTGCACTGGCTTTAGAGGCTAAGTATGTTTCCAGCAAAAGGCGAATGGCCAGCTCTGAAGGGTGGACTAACATGTCTCTCCTTCTAGGACCAGGTGTTCATGGAGGCAAAAGTGGGTGTGAGAGCCTGTGATCAGTCAGCATCAATTAACTTTGGTGGGCTTTTCTAAATGAATCATCAGCTCTAAGACACACACACACACACACACACACAAACACACACACACACACTCACTACAAAACTATATCCCTAGGAGAGCACAAGATCCCAACACCCAACTGTACATAGCTACTTACTCAGATACCAAACAGGGGCATGTAGATATTTTTTCTTCATAAAAACTTCCTTTTATCCTCTGTGGATCCCTTGGATATTCTACTCCAGTAATACCCACAATCAACTAAATGAAGGAAAACCATTGCCAAGCTGGGTATCTAGCAAGGTATTTCAGAACCCTGTGTGGCAAACAGGGTGCTCCTACTCAAGATTTGTTAACTGATAAAGTGAATTCACTTTTTAATACTGAGACAAAGTGGGCAAAGTCATGCAGTGTTGACCAAAAAATGGGCTTTACTGGGAAACCTTCCAAGCCGCAGACAGGAGGAGACCATCTTCTCTGTTCTCACCATCCCACAGAGAGGCCGCATATCACTACTGCTGGGCATACCTTGGATGTGAGCATCAGCTAAGGCACTTACCCACCTACTACTGTATATTCTCTTAGTGCAAGCCAGAGGCTGGACTTCTGTTTCAGCAATGAACATGTGGGCTTCAGGCACCCTGCTATTGGTGTAAGTACAAATGCCTGCTATGTAGGGAGTTGTCTGAGAAGCAGCACCAGCAACTTGTGAGAAGTTGGATTCAGGCTCCTAGGGAAGCAGAGTTGAGTCCCCATCCCATACCCCTCAGCTGTTGCTAGGCAACTGGTGCGTCTAGCATCAAATCTCCAGGCAGCTCCACTTGTCTCTCTCCACATATACAGTGCATTTTGTAATTTGCAAAAGAGGCAAGAGTTCATTCCTAGAATATGAAGGTACTTTATTTATTTTTAATTTTTTTTATTGTTTTTAAAAACATCATTCTTTTTTTTTTTTTTTTTTTATAAATTGGGGGATATTGGGGAACAGTGTGTTTCTCCAGGGCCCATCAGCTCCAAGTCGTTGTCCTTCAATCAAGTTGTGGACGCCGCAGCTCAGCTCCAAGTCTAGTTGCTGTTTTCAATCTTTAGTTGCAGGGGGCACAGCCCACCATCCCATGTGGGAATTGAACCGGCAACCTTGTTGTTGAGAGCTCAGGCTCCAACCAACTGAGCCAGTTGTCTTCAATCTAGTTGTGGAGGGCACAGCTCACTGGCTCATGTGGGAATCAAACCAGCAAACCCTGTTGTTCAGAGCTCACACTCTAACCAACTGAGTCAGCCAGCCACCCCTGAAGGTACTTTAAATGATTATCTAGTTAAACCTTCTGCCTTCAAGCAGAAAAGGCATAATTATCCTCCTTCTAAAGATAACATCCCAAATTGGGAGGCACTCCTCTCTTTGGATCGGGCCAAATTTTGATTCTTCTAACAAGTCAGGTGGAAAATTTAGAACACCAGGGGATGGACACTAGTCAAAGAACTCCTATTTATACACAGAGCCTACTGCCCTATTAAAAAGAGACCAAAACTTACAGATTATGTGCATTTCCTGAAAACAAAACTGTTCAACCTGATACCATGGAGAGCTCTGGAATATAAATTATGCCTCAGAGATTGTTCTACCCCAAGGCACAGGAGCTGGGCTGCCATGTTCTTGTGCTGGACGTCATTGGCTAAGAGGCACACCTAGGAAAGCTAACTCTGAGGCACCTCTAGCTTTCTGCATCTGTGGGCAAAGGGCTCCAGTAGCCAGCAATTAAAACCACTGGTCAGCATGAAATAATCCCAGAGAAAGCCCAGAGGGAGGAGGAGGGAAGACTCTTCATGAGCAATTCCTACCGCTCTTCTCTCTTTATCTTGAGACAAGGCATCTGGGAGTCCTCAGTGAAGTGTGTGCAGCAGTTGAGGGCTCTTTCCCACTCAGAGGCTCGATAAGAAAAATTTACAAAGCAATTTGAATGCAGTGAACAAATTATCCTGTCAAAATGTACAGCCATCAGGACCATTAAAGAGGGAAAATGATCACCCCCATGACTCCAGGGGAGAAAAGGAAACCCTTGCTCTCTCCTGCCCAGTCACCACTTTGTTGTTCAACCTCAAAAAGTACTTTTCTGGCCAATGCTTGAAAGTGGCTCCTTGGGTCACATGGAATATTGCTCAGATTTCCCAGTGTGGCCAATATTGGAGAAATTTCAAAAGATTTCTTTAGTGGGGGTGACTGTGACTGCTGCCTTCAAATATTTTGTGTTCTTTTTCTATGACTCGGGGTTTTCTGTATGGTTCTATAGATCTGAACTAGGTTTAAGAGGTGGATGTCATAAAGAAGCAAATTTTTGACTCAAGAGAACCATCTGTAGTAAAGTGGCCCATGTTGAACTAGAACAATGTTTCCAAAACTTACCTTCCAGGGGATGGATTTTTTTAATGTAAACTTTTAATCAAAGTATAATAGACACTGAGAAAAGTACAAATATTAAGTACAGCTCAATGACTTCTTAGAAGGCTAACAGATCCATGTAACCATCACCTAAATCAAGAAGCAGACCATGACCTAAGTACCACTCTGTGCTCTTTTGCTCTGAGAGTCTGAGATATTCCTCTTTGCGGTTGTGTGTGGTTGGTTATAGGTCATTCATACTCAATGTGGAATATTACTCCATTGTATAAATGGATATTTGGGTTGTTTCCACTTTGGGACTATTATGAGTAATACTTCTATGAAAATTCTTGTACATGTGAAGCTATGTATGCATTTCTGTGGGGTGTTTACTAGGGAATCAAAATGCTGAGTCAGGTATATATATATATATATATATATATATATATATATATATATATATATATACAGCTCTACTAGATACTGCCAAGTAGTTTCCCAAAGTGAGTGTATCCATTGACACTCCTTCCAGCAGTGTATGAGAGTTACAATTGTTCCATATCCTTGGCAACATTTGGTATTGTCAGTCATCTACACTTGAGCCATGCTGATGGGTGTGCAGTGGAATCACATTGTAGTTTTAATTCCCATTTTCCTGATAACTAGTAAAGTTGAGCACTGGAAGGAGTTTTGAAAATGATAGATTCCCAAGTCTCAGCCAAGAATCACTGAATACAAATCCATAAGGATGGATGGCCCAGTAATTTGTCTTTTCAATCCCATTCCAGGTTCTATACAAGCAGCAAACCCATTGCTGGTTTGTGGATGAGGATATGTGGCACCCAGTAAGGCAATGGCTCTATGAACCTATGAATCAGGGTGCTACTGTGCAGAATGTGAATATCTAGACTCAGCCTCTGATTAGGTGCTGGTATTAGATCAAAATTGAAAACAGAAAATCTAATAACAATAGTTAAACCAAGAGGGAAAGGTGGTGTTTTTCTGTCATGTGAAAGATAATATAGAGGTAAGGAGCCCAGGGCAAGTATGAGGGTGCCCCCATGAATCAGGGAATCCAGCTGTTTCTGGATTTCTGCTCTGTCACTTAATGCTCTCTAGATGCTGCTGGAGCTCCAGCCATCATGTTTACATTTCAGGCAGGAAAAGGAGAAGAGCAAAGGGAATAAAGAAATCCACCAGCTGAGTCAGCCCTGTTTAAAAGTTTTTCCAAGAAGCCCCACCCGGTGGGGCTTAATTCTGCTGATTTCTCATTGACTAGAACTGTCACATGACCACCCCCATGCTGCAAGGGAGGTTGGGAAATATAGTTTTGTAGCTAATAACATTGCTGTTCTGAATCAAATTGAAGTTTTCTTAATAAGGAAGGAAGGAGGATTGATAGGAGGGAGAGAACAGCTAGTGTATTTCAACAACTAAGTGAGCAATTACTCCCCTCCTCTAGATCTCTATCCAAAAAATAGAAAGTTAGATCATCAATAAGTCTCTTAAGATTTCCTGGACATTGTAAGTCTGCTTCAAAAATATTATGCATTTAGAAAGTGTATTTTAAATTGGATATGTGTAGATTTTAGGGTTTAATATGCCTTAAAGCTGAAAATGTTCATTTATTTTTAAATATTGTCACCAATACTTTACCTGGGACATAGTGTCTATTCTAGTCTAACATCACTGCTCAATATGAGCTAGATTTTATTATTAATAATAACCTCTTTATTGAGTGTCCATTACTGTGCTAGTTACTTTTCACATGGTGATCTACATTTACACCCTACAACAAACCTCTAAGGCCTTATTGCCATTTTATAGATGGGAATCCTGAGGCTCAGATTATTAAAGTAACTTATCCAAAGTCACACAGTTGGAAAATAGAGCTAGGATTTAAACCCTAAGGAGCCTGAGCTCCAACTCCAGGGTCTTCCCTTGGTCCACCTATGGGACTTAGAAGAGCCTCTATCTGGGCTGAGTGTCTCACCACTCATTCTGCCCAGGACAAAGGGCCACAGTGAATGAATTGGCTCCTCCTCAAAAGCGATGCCCAAAATCAGGTTTCAATTTCTTCAAGATAAGGTTTTGCACACCACATCTATACCAGGATGTCATGTAAACTGGATTTTCTCTCACAGTGTATAGGAATTAGGCAAACAGGGTCTGTGGAGAAAATTCCAGCTTGACTTACAAATGCATTGTTTTCTCAGACTGGAAATAATCCCAAACTTTCAAATTGTGTTTTAATCCTGTCAGCGTGTAGAGAATAGACTCTGAATTGTAAAACTGAAAGAAAACAAATGGCTCTTTCACTACTCCAAACATCTCTTCTTCTGCATGAAGAGAACTAGGCCCAGGGCAATGAAGCTACTTGCTCAGGTTCACACACCTTACTCTGTTTAGATAAAGATCATATCCAGGAGGGAGAGGGATTAAAATTCTGTTGGCTTCTAGAATTTAAGAGATGTTAGTAGAAATCATTCTTCCAACCTTAACATTGCAACCTCTTTAAAACATTTCCGTTTTCAAGTTCTCTAAAGATGCATGTTCTCTCCTTAAATTCCCTGTGCTGTCTTGATCATTAGGAGGAAAATGTTAATTGGGTCCAGGAGAAATTGATATCATAAATAGAAGAACTCTGAAAGACAATAGTGAGGGACAATCCTCACAAACAAGGAACTCAAAAAAAGTCAGTGTTTTGTACTTTATTCTTCTTAGCAAAAAGTTAAAACTTACAGTAGGACTCTGTAGATGTAGTTCTGCCAATCAGACAAATAGGTGAGCAATCATAAGCATATAATACACTTGCTAGAACCAACTTTAGGTGATTTAAGAAACAGTCCTTCCTAAGTCTCCCTGGTGCAAGATTCCTCTTTCAGCCATGCAAAGCCAGTCTCTTCCTTGGCTTCAGACTGGCTTTTCTAGAACCCCACACTCTCCTTGCTCAAGACTTCTGCCACAGTGCCCAGGATTTCCTCCAGTTTCCTGAGTGACCTCTTTCTTTGGAGCCCTGGCCTTTCCAGATGAAAATGTAGCCACCCTCCATCTCTAGAAGCCCTGGGTTCCACTTTGATTTCTGTGGGTGCTGGCTCTGTAGCAAGAACCAGCTAGTCTACCCTGACTGGCCTAGGACCAATCTACTAACAATTATACATTTATCCCTGGAACATCACAGATTCCTACTAGTGATCGGAGCCAGATGCACGAGTGTAACAGTTTTTGTTGATAATTCGGGACTTACTCAAGCATGGCCTTACTCCTTATGGTCATGCCTGGGCCAGAGTCCTGCAGCAGCCTCTGACTAGTGTGGTCCTGCCTTCCAGTCCCACACTTCTTGATTTCATTCTCCCTGGTAACTCTGCCTTTATGGCTGTCACTGAGATAAAGTGTACTAATGTAGGTGAACACCCTGTCATCCTCTCCTGCCGTACAATTCCTGCCTCTCCCTCCCTGTCACACACAGGGCTCCTGACCTCCTGTGCTATTTTAAGCTTATCACCTGCACAATGCTTGCCTTCTCCCACCTCTAGATCCTTCCTCCCAGAATGTTCTCTCCCCTAGAAGCCTCCCCTTCCCTGTCTTTTCATTCAGTCACTCCTACTCATCCCGTTGACCTTGGCTTAAAATGTTGCTTCCTAAAAGATACTTGGTGACCCCCTGGACCAAAGTTTCTCAAATTTCCTGATAATGGGAATCCCTAGAGTGCTTTTTAAAAACAGATATCCAAGCCTTTCCAGGTCCACAGACTCAGAACCTCCAAGAGAGTGCCCGGAAAGCTGTAATTTTAACAAACATTCCCAGTGCTGACCAGGAAATTAGGAACCACTCCCCTGGACCAGCTTTGCTCAAGCTTTTGGCTGCATATTGGAAATACCAGATGTTTGGACAAGTGCATGAAGTAAACATCTCTGGGTCCTATCTGACATCATTATATTTTAACATTTGATTCACATGTGTAGCCAAGGTTGAGAACCACCATCTTAGACCAATGTTCTCAAACATTTGTGCACACAAGAATCATCTTGAGAGTTATCTTAAGTGGAAATTCTCAGGCTCACAACTTTCAAAAGGCTGATTCAGGAGAGCTGAGGTGGGTTGAGGCCAGGAATCTGCGTTTGTCAACTAGCTTCCACATGGTTTTGATGCAGAGGACTTGAGGACCACAGTCTGAGAGCCCCTTGGTGGGATAACACAGGAGCTCCACCGTTGGTTTCCTCAACACCCTAGATCCCCCTTCATGACAGCTTTCCTTATTTATTTTTTTCCAGTTTTATTGAGGTATAATGACATACAGCACTGTACAGTATAAGGTGTATGGCATAATAATAGTTTGAATTAACATTTTGTGAAATGCTTACCACAATATGTTTAGTTAATATCCAATATCTCATATTGATACAATAAAAAGAAAAAAAATTTTTTTTCCTTGTGATAAGAATTTTTAGAATCTACTCTGTTAACATTCATATATATATATATATATATATATATATATATATATATATCATACAGCAATGTATGAACTACAGTCATCATCATGTACATTACATCCCTAGTACTTATTTATCTTATAACTGGAAGTTTGTACCTTTTGACCACCTTCTTCCAATTTTATCTCCCCCTACCTCTACCTTCGATAACAACAAATTTTATCCTTTTTTCTCTGAGTTTGGGTTTCGTTTTCTTTTTCTTTATTTTTAATTAAAGTTATTGGGGTATCAATTGTTAGTAAAGTTACATAGGTTTCAAGTGTAAAATTCTGTAGTACATTATCTATATATTGCGTCGTGTGTTCACCACCCAGAGTCAGTTCTCCTTCCATCACCATATATTTGATCCCTTTTACCCTCTGCCACCCTCCTTCCCCCTTACCCTCTGGTAACCACTAAACTATTGTCTGTGTCTATGAGATTTTGTTTCTTCACTTGTTTGTCTTGTTCATGTAAGTGATATCCTACGGTATTGTCTTTCTCTGTCTGACTTATTTCACTTAGCTAATGTGCTTGAGATTCATCTACGTTGTTGCAAATGGCAAAATTTCCTTGTTTTTTATGACTGAATAATATTCCATTTTTATATGCATATAATATTATATATTACATATTATATATTATATATATTATACACATACAAAAAGTTCTTTATCTATTTATCCATTGATGAACACTTGTATTGTTTCCATGTCTTAGCTATTGTAAATAATGCTGCTATGAACATGGGATTGCAGATATCTTTCCAAGTTAATATTTTTGTTTCCTTTGGAAATATTTCCAGTAATAGAATTGCTGAGTCAGATGGTAGTTCTATTTTTAATTTTTTGAGGAACCTCCCTATTGCTTTCCATAGCAGCTGCATCAATTTATAATCCCACCAACTGTGTATGAGTGTTCCTTTACTCCACATTCCTGCCCAGCATTTGTTAACCCTTGTCTTTTTAAAATAACTACTCTAACAGATGTGAGTGATACCTCATTATGGTTTTGTCCTTTTTGAAATATTGAGTTGTCTGTCTGTCACCTGAGGCTGTAGGCTCTGAGAAGGCAGAGACCTTCCTACAACGTGCCCAGAATTAGCCTGGATGTGGTAGACACTCATCAGACATTCATGGAATCACTTCATTGTGCAGTACTTTTCCACAAAGATGTGCCTTTTTTCCCAACTACATTATTATATAAAATATTTGAGAATAAGGATGAATATATCACCTTACTTGTCCTATAACACTAAACACAGTGACCTTTATATTGTAGACACTCTATAAATTTATTTTTTATTATTTAAGAGATATTACCTAAGATTCTTGAGCTGCTATGGTACGATTAAAGCTTAAAGTAAGTTGATGAAATACCTATGCTATACAATAATGTATTCTATCAATTCTGAAATTGCTCAGAAGAGGGAACTAAGACAGACAGTTTTACTTTTTGACATATGCAAATGGCTGGCCAAACAGTGTCACAAGTTCAATTACACTGGAGTATGGACTATGCTCTGATTTATTTCAGAAGTGAGAAAATCCTTGTTCTGACACATGCTCTCTTTCATGGACCCCATGAGAATAAGTCCATGGAGAAACATCTGACGGAGTCCTTCTCCAAGTTTTGGGAAGTATAGCACATTTTTGTGGCAGACCCTGAGCAAAGATAAGAGACACTCCACCTGCCGGTCAGTCCTCAAATCACCTCAAAGTCCTTTATTTGTCAACCATATGCCATTCTGTGATTAATGAGCTCAAAATCCCATTCCAGCAAAACACTGAGCTGTAGTTCATAATCAACTTCAGGAAGTTCCACACCATTCACTTGGGTCCTGGGGACCATATGACCAAGATATGTTCTTAATTTTCTCAAATAACCATTGACCTTCCTTGAAACTTTCTCCTTAAAAGTTGAAGGTCTACATTTCAAGATCATATGAATCAATAGCATCTTTTGGCTCTGATTCTGTTTTGAACCAATAAACACTGCATGTTTTGAAATTGTATCAAATGAGTTATGTTGTTCCTAGTCCCCTGAATTATTTGACTTCTGAAGAGAATATAGTACAAGGTTGTTCCAACTTTTTTGCTCATGACTCTCAGTGATACATAAATTTTGCATTGCAACCCAACATACCACACACACACATACATGCACACACACACCCCAAAAGTTCTATGAAAAAATAGTTTTCCATATTACATGCAATATATACTGTTATCCTTTTCTATTCTGTTCTATGCATTTTTTAATGATAGCGCAATCTATTAAAGCACTAGTTCTCAACCTTAGCTATCTAGTGGAATGCCCTGGGAAGTGTTAACAATTTCCAATGCCTGGGTTCCACTCCCTGAGAGCCTGGTTTAATTGGTCTGAGGTGTAACCTGAACAGTGGGATTTTAATGTACATCCCAGGTAAGTAACCTGTGATTTCACAGCACACAAATGGGTCATGACTTGCAGTTTGAAAAAGATAGACACTGAGTAACATTAGATACTAATTTCCAAAGGCATTGGCATTTGCAAGCAGACTTGTTTATTCACTGTGCCAAGGTTGCCCTAAGCACAGGGGATACAAATATGCTGAAAATATTGTCTCTGCCCTTGAAGAACTAACAGCCTCATTTTCACAAATGGAACACACCAATGTAGCCAACTCTCAGATCAATAATCAGAGCACTGCCAGCACCCAGAAGCCTCCTTGTGTCCCCTTCCAGTCTCTAACCACTAACATGACTTCTAACAGCATAAATTAGTTTTGCCTGTTTTTATATTTCAAATCAATTCACTCTCATACAATATGTTCTCTTCAGTGTCTGGCTTCTGTAGATCAACATTCTGTTTGTGAGATTTATCCATATTATTCAGAGTACCTATAGTTCATCCATTATTATTATATAGTATTCCTCATTCTGTAAATACATCTCAACTGGTTTATTAATTTTACTTTAGATGGGGCTTTGGGGACTTCACAGTTTAGGCATATGTACATTCTAGTACATATATCTGGTGAATATATACACATATTTTTGTTGGATACATACCTAGAAATGGAACTTCTGGGCCATAGCTTAAGCATATGGACAACATTAAAAGGTACAGCCAAATAGTTTTCCAAAGTACTTGCAATAACTTACACTCCTATCAATAAAGTATATGAGTTCCATTTGCTCCACATCTTTGTCAACATTTGGTATTGTCAGTCTTTTTCATGTTAGCCATTTTAGCATATGTGTTAGAATATGTATTTGAAATAAATTTAAGTAAAATAGCAAGTTTGTTAAATTGACATATACGAGGTCAGACAATTAAGTTTTGAACTTGTTGCAACAATGTTGCTAACTTTTTTGATATCAGAGGGATTATTCATTATGAATTTGTACCAACTGGACAAATAGTTAACCAAGTTTACTATTTGGAAGTGCTGAAAAGGCTGCGTGGAAAAGACGAAAACAACCTGAACTTTTTGCCAACAATTCATGGCTGTTGCATCACGACAATGCACCAGCTCACACAGCACTGTCTGGGAGGGAGTTTTTAGCCGGTAAACAAATAACTGTATTGAAACACCCTCCCTACTCACCTGATCTGGCCCCCAGTGACTTCTTTCTTTACCTGAAGATAAAGGAAATATTGAAAGGAAGACATTTTGATGACATTCAGGACATCAAGGGTAATATGACGACAGCTCTGATGGCCATTCCAGAGAGTTCCAAAATTGCTTTGAAGGGTGGTCTAGGCACTGGCATTGGTGCATAGCTTCCCAAGGGGAGTACTTCAAAGGTGACCATAGTGATATTCAGCAATGAGGTATGTAGCACTTTTTCTAGGATGAGTTGGAGAACTTAATTGTCTGACCTTATATATAACAGTTCTAAATAGTGTGTGGAAATTCTCCCTTGACTTGGGCATTCATGGATGTTCCAAACTCTTGCAAGGGGCCTTTGTTCTATCTTAGTAATTGTGTCTCTCTCCCTCTCTCTCCTGCTCTCCCCCTTGCCCTTGTTCTCGAACTCTCTCTGCCTCCGGTATCCAGCCTGGGTTTGACCTGGAGAGACATGCAGCATCTGACTGTGCTCACCTCCAAACGGAACCAGCTTCATGATGAGGTTCATCAGTGGCGACGGAATGGGGTTGGCCTGGAGTTTAATCACCTCTTTGGCTATGGGGTCCTTGACGCAGGTGCCATGGTAAAAATGGCTAAAGACTGGAAAACCGTGCCCGAGAGATTCCACTGTGTGGGAGGCTCTGTACAGGACACTGAGTAAGTGGGGACATGGTTCTGCTACGTGTGAAAATGCCCCAGAGATGATGCCATGCATTGGTGACAATATCAGATTCACTCCCAATGTCAGGGAGACACGCTGAATATGATTCAGGGACAACCAGCTTCCAGGGAGAGCTATAGCGTTGTGCAACGCTGGAGGGTGCCATTTACGTAGACCACAATTGTGTAACTCAGAACCCTTACTTTTAGGTATAAGCCTTAACTGTTTTTGTACCTTATGCCATTATTTTAATTGCAAAAACCAACCAGTGTGACTAACTCCCAGACCAGTAAACACAATATAACCAATATCCCAGAAGGCCACCAGATCCTCTTCCATCATCATTTCCCCAAGGGTAACCACTATTCTTATTTCAAACTCCATAGATTATTTTGCCTATTTTATACTTAATATAAATGAATCATACACTATGTTCTCCTTCATATCTAGATTGTTTTGCTCAGAATTACGTTGTGAGATTCGAACATGTTTAGTGTGTACTTGTAGTTCATTTATTCTAAATGTTGAATAGTGTTCCTTTGTATGACTGTAACACAATTTATGTAGTCATTCTACTTGTGCGACAATGGTTTAATTCTGAGGTGGATAGCCATTTGGAAGGATTTGAATGAGAAGTTACCCACACAGAAACTACTGAGCTGGTCACACCTACTTTTTTTCTAACTCACATCACGGCAAAAGGATTAGACAATATTAGCTAGGGTTTCCAGGCGGGAATTCCCACCTGTTCTCAGGAATTTTTTCGCTTTCCCTTTTCCAAATCCCGAGATATAAACAGTTTTCTGTTCTCCATGGTGAATCGTTTCCACAAAGTGACGGCCGATACTACCAACCACCTAGGTCAAGGAGCCGATTTTCCCAATTTCCCAACCAACTTTTCTCGGGATTCAGGAATGGGAAAGCAAAAAAAAATCCTGAGAACAGGCGAGAATTCCCACCTGGAAACCCTAGCTCTGTCCTCACCAGGCTGCTGGGAGACTTTAATGAAACAACCAGCACAGAGCTGGCACACAGTAGACACTCAGCAACTAGAATTTTGTCTTTCCCTCTCATCCATGACTTTTGACACTCCTAGTTCACACCTGTGGGAAAAAAGAAAGATAACAATCTCCTACAATTTTGGACATAACTGTCTGATTTGTACATGAACTCAAAATTGTATATCCTTTCAACTGACAGTGCCCTCCCGTGGGTCAGCATCCTAGGGTTCACTCGCTATTCACCTAAAAAGTGGTACCAAGGAAATTGTTGCAGAACTGTGTGTATTTTTCCAGGAACTAGTCTGTAATCTCATCAGCACTGCATGGGAAAGTACAGCTTCAGCCCAAGATCTGTAATAACTTAAAAAAACAGAGCTGCACAAGCCCCACATGATGTGCTATAATAAAAATATCTGCTCTGCAGCGTTCCTATCAGTTTCCCCGAAGCTGCCATGTACATACATCATTTCTGTTTATCCTTGACCCCTCTGCTTGGCGAGACAGGCTTCACTGTGGCCTCAACAAGTTGATTGACTCAGTAAAGGTCACAGAGACTGTAAGTGAAAGTGAAGGAACTGACTTTTATTGGGATTGGGTACCTACTACGTGTCATGCACTTTACAGTCACATAAGCTTCATTACCACCCTGTTGTTGATGTGCCTCACCTCACACAGTCAGGGTGTGACTATTTTGCAGTATTAACAATGAACTGGTCCCATATTGTGTCTCAGGGAGAAGCACCTACTATGTCCGTGGCATGAGGTCTTTTATATACACTGTTTTGTATATCCTATCATTATTCCTTCTCACTAGTGAGGAAGCTGAGATACAGAAAGCACAAGAAATGGACTCTAAGTCACACAGGGCAGACCAGGACTTGGCAAGGCCAAGGACCAGGACAAGGCCCATCTGAATCCAAACTTCAGGCTTTTTTCATTGTAAGACAGTGACCTTAATGAGCTCCTACTGTGCATTCAGGCCCTTTTATTAGAGCAGCCCTGCTTTAAGCTCAGGAGTGTCATTACAGATGAGAAGAGCCTCAGAAAGGTTGTAGGCACATCAAAGGTCACCCAGTTACTGACCAGCCAAACTGGGATTTACACCCAGGCATTCTGATTCCAGAACTCCAGCCTGTGGGGCCTCAATGTGTCTCAATGATTCTCTCTGCTGGAGGAGGTGAGGCTCAACGAAGGGCCTGGGGAGCTTTTTTAATAACTCCTGCCTTCTGGGACTCTGAAACACCCACCTGGCATGTGGTCCTCCCTCCCCAAATTCCATTAACTGCCATTCTGGAGACCTTGTCACTGCCAAGGTCTACGAACAGAGTGACCGAACATAGACACGACTAGGAACCATCATCTAAAGGGGACATTGAAAGGTAAAGCCCACTTACCGTAACTAACTGTACCCAAGGTAAACATTAAATAGGCACTGACAGCTGAGCTCCCTTGTTAGAGTTCAGAATAATTTTTGAGTGATTTGGAAGGACCAGGAGACTTTTTGCAGTGCTAGAAATGTTCTCTATCTGAGTGTCTAATACAGTAGCTGGTGGCTATGGAGTGCTAGAAATGTGACTAGTGTGACTGGGGAACTAAAGTGTCCACTTGATTTAATTTTAGTTAATTTAAATTTAAATTGCCACATGTGGCTGGTGGCTCCCATCTTGCACAGCTCAGCTCTAAGGCACATCTGGTAGTTACACGGTAGCAGGAAAGATGCTAAATAGCACAAACAGAACAGAAAGGGTAAATTTAATCATGTCATCTGTGTGAAGGGGTGTGCAGAAGTCAAGCCTGCAAGGCCTGTTCCTCCCTCAGTGCTCCTCTCGCTGATGTCCACTGCTCACTCCTCACACGCAGGCAGCAGGACACACCAGAGGCCAGGCATCTGTCTAAGGGCAGCCCTGGGAGAATGCAGGCACAGAGCTGCCACCTACTAAGAACTCCTCTCAGACAGTCACTGAGCTAGTTTTCTCCCACCATCTCATTTAATCACAGAAGGCTGGCCTCACTAGTCTCATTTTACTGGTGAGAAAACAGAGGCTCAGAAAGATAAAGTAAATGGTCCTAGTTCACAGAAAGAACAACTCCACCATCTATCCAGTCTGCAAAGCCCTGGGGCCTGGAAAATCTCCCTTATTGCAAAGAGGGAGAGGGAGACAGAGGAACTTGTGGAGAAGGAAAGGCTTACAGTATTTGTGCCTTTACAGATGCTCCACCACCAGCAGGTGGGGGCAAACATCCCTCGTGGGCAGTACCACTGGAGCCATATCTAGTTATTTGCACACTGCTTCCATTTCCAATTAACAGAAAGGTGGCCTGCTTGCACTGTTTAGAGGAACTGTCAGCTTGGGGTGCCCTGGGGCCCCTTAGTCTAGGTACATGTTGATATCAGACCTTATTTTCGGAGGTTGCATTGGACAAGGATGGATCTCTAATGATCTTCAAGCGCTGTGTGATTGTGAGCAAGGGGAAAGGGAAAAGAGAGATGGAGGAAAATATGCTGAGATAAACGACAATTTATCTCCCAGTTTCTGCGTACACTTAACATTCTATCATAATCCACATAAATGCTGAATTTGGAGCCAGAGGCAACACTGGAAATACGTTGTCTGCATCCATAGTTTTACAGTTAAGGAATGTGAGGCCCATACATGTGAATGTCCAGGCAGCTCACAACTAGCTACAAATTTTATCCAGTATCCGCAGCATTATATTTTTAAAGATTTTTATTACAAATATAGCCAACATACAATATTAAATTAGTTTCAGGGGTACACCATAGTTAGTCAGGATTTATATACTTAAAGAAGTGATCACCATGGTAAGTCCAGCAACCAACTGACACCGTACCATGCTATCGCAATATTATTATTCCCTAAGCTGTATGTTACATCCCCATGACTCATTTGTTTTATACATGAAAATTTGGATCTCTTATTCCCCTTCACCTTTTCCCCCCTTTTTCAAATTTTCAATTACCATTGACATTCAATATTATTTTATTTTACTTTCAGCTATACAGTATAGTGGTTAGACACTTGTATAACTTAAGAAGTGATCCCCCTGACTGGTCTAGTACCCACCTCGCACTATACATAGCTATTACCATATCATTGACTATATTCCTGACTATATATGCTGTACTTTACATCCTCATGACTGTTTTGTAACTACAAATTTGTACTTCTTAATTCCTTCACTTTTTTCACCCTGGCCCCAACCTCCTCCCATCTATCACGCCCAAAAATCTAGTACCCATCTGACATCGTACATAGTTATTACAATATTACTGACTATATTCCTTAGGCTATACCCTATATCCTCATAACTACTTTGTAACAACCAATTTGTACTTTTAATCCCTTCCGCTTTTTTCACCCACATGCCCAAACCCCCTCCCATCTGACAACCATCAAAATGTTTTGTGTATCTATGAGTTTGTTTCTGTTTTGTTTGTTTATTTTGTTGTTTAGATTCCATATAATCGAAATCACATTGCATCTGTCTTTCTCTGTCTGACATCTGTCTGACATACTCCACTCAGCACGATACCTTCCAGGTCCATCCAAGCCACCACAGATGGCAAGAGCCCATTCCATCCATGGCCAAGCAATATTCCATTGTATATATGTACAACCTCCTCTTTATCCATTTATCCATCAATGGACACACACGCTGCCTCCATATCTTGGCCATTGTAAACAATGCTTCACTGAACATATGAGTACAAATGCACATGTCCCCTCGAAGTAGCTTTTTGGGTTTCTTCAGATAAATACACAGAACTGGTATTACAGGGTCCTTCTTTGTCTCTTGTAATAGCCTTTGTTTTAAAGTCTATTTTGTCTGGTATATGTATTGCTACCCTGGATTTTTTTGTTTTGCTCTTTTTCATTTTCATGAAATATCTTTTTCCATACCTTTACTTTCCACCTGTGTGTGTCTTTCGATCTGAAGTGAGTATCTTGTAGGCAGCTTATGTAAGTGTTTTGTTTTCTAATCCCATTCAGCCTTCCTATGTCTTTTGATTGAAGCAATTAATCCATTTACATTGAAAGCAATTGTTGATAGATATGTAGCTATTGCCATTTTATTATTCATAATTTTGATCTCTTTTTTTCTGTCTTAAAGTCCCTCTAACATTTCATGTAATATTGGTTTGGTGGTGATGAATTCCTTTAGCTTCTTCTTGTTAGGTACCCTTTGTTGTAGGTCCTTGTTTTTCATCACACTGAATATTTTGTGCCAATCCCTTCTGGCCTGCAACATTTCTGTTGAGAAATCAGCTGACGAATTACGGGAACTCCCTTATAAGTTATGAGTTGACTTTCTGTTGCTGCTTTTAGGATTTTCTCTGTCTTTAACATTTGCCATTCTAATTATAATGTGCCTTGGTGTGGGCCTGTTTGGGTTAATCTTGTTTGGGACTTTCTGAACTTCCTGGACTTGTATGTCTATTTCCTTTGCCAGGTTAGGAAACTTTTCAGTTCTATTTCTTCAAATAGGTTTTTGATTTTTTGCTGTTTCCGTTCTCCTTTTGGTGCCTATGATGCAAATGTTGTTACTCTTGATGTTGTCCCAGAGGTCTCTTAAACTGTCCTCTTTTTTGGGGGATTCCTTTTCCTTTTTGTTGTTCCAGTTGGGTGTTTTTCTACCTTGTCTTCCAAATCACTGATTTGATTCTGTGCTTCATCTAGTGTGCTGGTGATTCCTACTAGTGCATTCTTCATTTCTGTTATTGTATTCTTCACTTCTGACTGGTTCTTTTATGGTTTCAATGTCCTTTTTCATGTTTGCAGTCTCTTTGTTGAAGTTCTTAGTAAGTTCCTTGAGCACCCTTATAACCATTGTTTTGAACTCTGCATCTGGTAGGTTGCTTGCCCATTTCGTTTACTTATTTTTCTGGAGTTTTCTCCTGTTCTTTCATTTGGGATGAATTTCTTTGTTCCCTCATTTTGGCTGCCTCTCTGTGTTTGTGTCTATGCATTAGGTAGATCTGCTATATCTCCTAGTCCTGCTGGGTGGCCTTATGTAGTAGATGCCCTGCAGGGTCCAATGGCACAGTCTCCCTGGTCACCTGCTCTGGGTGCTCCAGGAGTGTCCCTTCTGTGGGTTGTGTGTGCCCTCCTATCATAGTTGAGCTTTGATTGTTATTGGCACATTAGTGTGTGGGATTGACCTTCAGGCTGATTAGCTGTGGAGTTTGGCCACATCCACAGCTTACGGGCTGCTGTGTGGGGGCTTACCCCACTTAGTGGGATTCACCCCAGGGGATTCTGGTGTCTGTTGAGACCGCCCTTTGGGTTTGCCACTTGTGGGCCTAATTGGGCAGGTCACTGCTGTGGTCTGAAGCCAACCTCCAAGTATGTTTGTTCTAAGGCCTCTTGGAAAGGTTTCTGGTGCAAGCCCAGGTCACCCACTGCCTATGACTGGCCAGGGACTACCTTGTAGGAGATACAAATCAATCCATGGTTGGTCACTGCCTATACTAAACCTGGAGGCATGTGACAGAGGCCACCCTGCAAATTGAGGACAGCTGTAACCAGTACCAGGCCTGTGGTATCTCTGCAAAAAGCCAGGACACCCCAGGGCCTACTGCCACTTGCCAGCTCCCTTATGCTTTGGCCACTGATAAAGCCTTGGGTGAGGCATGGTCTCAGGGAGTCACTAGAGTGGGAAGAGTTGTGGTCACCAGGTTAATGTAGATTCTGTTTTGGTGCCAATGCTAAGCCTGGAGCTACTCAGCAAAAGTTTCAGAGCACACCAAAGCCAGTTACTGCCCACCTGGGGCCCACAGACTCTGATAGTTTTCCAAGAAAGAGTGCAATTCAAGTGGAGCTGGCTGCTTGCTGAGAAAATGCCTCTGGCTTTGGGGGAGTTTGGGTGGGGCAGGGCTAGTGGAGCTCACCAGACCAATTCAGATTCAGATTTAGCCATGGGCATGCAGGAGGGCTCAACACAGGAAAGATGGCACCTGCATGCTGGCTGCTTGTCAGGAGAACCCTACACAGGGAAAATGGGGACTGTCCTCCAGCCCTCGGCCTGAAGTTACACACCTAATTCTGCCCACCCCGGTATGTCTCCAATGCCCCCCAAATCACCGTCCCTCTACCGGAGCCCAGGGTGAGTAACTGCCAGCACGTGAGTCTGTATGCGGGCCCTTTAAGAGGACATCTGGTTTTCCTGCAGCGTTCCATCTCACCTGGACAGTTGGAATCCCCAGTGTTTTTCACAGCCAGATGTCGTGGGGGCTCCTTTTCCTGGCACCAGTACTCTGGACTGCGGAGCCTTGCTCCTCCAGGGGGAACCTCTATAGCCAAGATATCCCTCCTGATTCTCAACCACCACACAGAGGTTTCGGGCTGGCCCCTTTCACGTCTCCACCCCTCCTACCAGTCTTCTTCTTTATATCCTTAGTTATAAAACTTCTGTTCATCTAGAATTCAAATTGTTCTCCAGGTTGATTGTTCTATAGTTTAGTTGTAATTTTAATGAGTTCACAGAAGGAAGCAGGCATAGTGTTTATCTACTCTGCCATCTTGGATCTCCAGCAGCATTATTGTTAATGAAAGGAAACCAGAGAGCTATTTCAACACTAACTCATTTGGGTCCTCCACAAGGACAGGGACCTATCTGTCTTGTTTAGTGGTGTATCCTCAGAGCCCAGAACAGTGCCTGGAACTTAGCAGACACATGATAAATATTTTTTGAATGAATGAATAAATGGCTATTCAGCCAGCATCACCTGGGTACAAAGAAGATGTATAAATGGTGCCAATAGGTCCCCTGGACCAGCCAGGGAAATTTAGAAAGGGATTTTGCATCCTCTCAGTGCTATCTTCTCCTTCATCCACTTCACACCTGAACTTGTTCTCAGATGAAAATGCATTAAGTCTAGGGCAGATGTACTTGGTGAAGAATGCATAGGCTGGACAGGGAAGTCCAGAGAGCAGTGCTCAGGCTGGCTGTGCCACTGGCAGAGAAAGGCCTTATCACCACAGGCTTCTGAGGGGCTGAGATAGAGAGGTCAAAAGCCGAGGCAACCTCCACTTTCTGTGGCATGCACGGTTGCACAGAAACAGCCTCTGAGTGGGGTGAGTGGTGACTGCCAGTGTTTCCTCAGCACTTATATTCCAAGAGAAACAGTCAATTTGAAAAGCAATTTTCTAAAGAGACTTTAGTAGGAGAGTCAGAGAAGGGGACTTGACTAAAATAAAAGGGAAAAATACAACTGGCTGTGGTGTCTGTACTGGACCAGCCATGTGCAGAGAGCAGAGCATCAACAGCACTACACAGTTGTCCCCACTTTGATGTCAGGGCATTGGCCTTATATATCCCCATATCTACCTGGCATCAACCAAGCTTGGCAGAGCATGTGACCTGCAAGACAAGGCTGCTCTCATTGCCTGAGGGAGGTTCTGTGGAGAAGCAGACAGCTGAGAGCCATTAGCAGCCAAACCTCAGAGCAGATGTGGAGGATATCTGGCCGAGGCACTGTCATCTAGTAAAATCCCCTTACCAATTATGTTCCTAAAGCCATCCTAGTCCTGATGTCTCAGGCTTGATCCAATCCCTATTTCTCTCCTTTGATCATAAGAGATCATGTTAGCCCTGGAATAATTTCTCTCTTGTACAAGGGACTTTGTTGTTTTTCATTTACAGAAACACCACCACATGTTGGGCTATGGATCTGATTTGCAGCTCCAGTGGCCATCCCATCTCTGATTCTTGGCCGATCAAAACTATTTTCAGTTTTCCCTCAGGGGAGCAATGTTACTTTTCTGCCAGAGTTCCCACATATGACTTGTAACGGGACTGTCACTGTGTGAACTCCAGTCCATAAGTGCCCTGGACACAAAAGGGGACAAAAAATAGTTTTTTTGGAATCCAGCTTGTGTTTTGAATCCTTGTGATAATAGTGACTATTGCATTTGACAATGATTAGTGATGCTTTATAATACCTAGAATGGCTATTACTCAGGTTAACAGTCTCTGTTTGTTAGCTTGTGAATTTCCTTCTTGAATTTTTCAAGACAGCCTGAAAAATAGGAAAGGGGCTCAAACTCAACTCAGGACTCAGAGCCAGGGTGATGCTGTGAACGTCACCATCATCCTTTGTTACCTCCAACTGTTCTTCTCAGAGAGTTCCAGAGCCCCAGAGGCTCCACTCTAGAAGGAAAGCCTCCACTCTGGACCTGCCTCCTTATCTGTGTAGAAACTCAGTGATAGAATGTGGCATGTCACTCACACCTAATGTGTGACATTCCAGAAGCCTCCAGAAAGGTGGCCAGAAAACCTGCATAACAGGATCCACAGTTTCCCCAACTGCTTTTCCCAGAGCTTATAAGCCATGGCAAAAACAAAATGTGCTTAAAATAGAAGCCTGAGAGATTTTTCTGGGTGATGATGCTGTTGTTACCAAGTTTTAATTGCACATACATAATTGACATCAGTGTTATCCAATAGAGAAGCAACTAGCTACGTGTGGCTATTTAATAAAATTAAATTAATTAAAATTAAAGACTAAAATTAAATTAAATTAATTTAAAAAATTCAGTTCCTTACTCACACTAGTCACATTTCAAGTGTTTGATAGCCACATGTGGCCAGTGGCTACTGTATTGAACAGGACAGATAGAACATTTCCATCATTACAGAAAGTTCTGTTGGCCAGCGCTGGTCTAGACATTTGCCAATATATAATGCATAAGAGTGTATGTACATATTTTATCTTCATAACAATTCTAGGTAGAAAGTGATATCTCCATTGTACAGGTAAGGAAAATGAGCTCAGACAGTTCAAATATCTTTCCCACAACTGGACCTTTAGCCCCCCCTGCATAGCTTTCTGCCTGCTGGAGCCCAAATGATCATTAGTCATTTATCAGCTCACCTGTTATATGTCTGCCATAACAAGTTCTGAGTAAATAGCATCGTCTTTGAGAGACACAGGTAGTGGTTATCCATACTCTGACCTCCAAATCTGGCCTAATGCCTGTTCTCCACCAACCTGGATGATTTCCCCAGAGTCTGGTGCTTAGGACCCCACCTTCCACTGCCAACACTAGAGCTCCATAGACAAGAATTTTTCATGCAACAAATGAAAATTAACTATAAACAAACAAACAAATAAATAAAGCTTCATGCATTATTCAGCATCAGCGTCCATGCGGAGTGCACACAGCAGCACTCAATGAAACTGTTTAAGTTTTCTTTTTTTTTTAAGTTTCTCAGGAGACTATTGCCTTTATCATTGAGCTGCAGGGTTAGCTTCAGCAAGCCCTCCCAGATCCGTCCATGGCCTTGGTTCCAAGGGCTATGCAGACCCAAGGCTTGCCTTTGAGCTGGATGTGTGACCAGCATCTTTTTGTAGATGTGCCCCACATGATGTGTATTTAAAAATACCCACCATTTTATGCTCCAAAATAAAAGCCATGTCAAGGGAGAATATTAACACAGGCAAAGGGCCAGGAAAAGGGAACTAGCACTATGTGCCAGGCACCATCCTCAGTGTTTTCATACATGGTCTTATTTAACCTTGCAGAACCCACCCACAATGACAGTGAGACTTCAGGTATTTGAACAATTTTCCCAAGCTCTTCTGACTAGTCAGTGTAGGAGCAGAATTCTAACCCAGATAGTTTTGTTCCCAAAGTCTGGAGTCTTTCCATACAATCCTCAAATGTAGTTCCCTTTATTATGTTTCTGATGCAAGAGCCTTTGAGTATCTCACTTTCAAAGGAGGCCACCTCCAGAAAGGAGATTAGTTATATGGAACGATAGCTAAAATGCTTAGGTTGACCCTCCACTGGGCTCCAACTCTACGATCAGAAACTCCCAAATTTCCCTGATCTTTCAAAGAACTGTCCTTCACTAGGATTAATTAACCTAATTTTGGCTTTTTTAAATGACAGTCTAGCAATCACCTTAGCAATAACTTTTATTTATCAAGGTACTTAGCACGTTAAAAAAAAAAGGGGGGGGGCATTGTGAGCTCCTGTGTCAGTCTTGGTTGCCCCCAAAGTAGACCCTGAAATTGGACTTGAGTGCTGACAAGTTTTTGAGAGATGATCCCAGGAAACACAAGTAAGGAAGTAGAAATGTGAGACAAAAAGGAAAATAGCCAATAAAGAGTACACTGATGAGCAAGTTGCCATGTGGGCCACTAGGCTCAATCCTACTGGAATTTGAGTTGTCCCACTGAGGAACTAGGAAGCTACGGTATATTTATCCACCACTTTCTGTCAGTCATTAGTAGAGGATTGTCCCTGAGGAGGTAAATCCCTGACACTTTTCGGCTGCCCTGCACACAGGCTGAACAAACTTCCAGTGTGCAGGGAAAAGCTCCAGAAGAGAAGCTTTGAGATGCTGATACCTGAGGTAGGAAGCAGTCAGGGTACACAGCGCCACTGCTGCAGGCAAACTCAGAGATGACTTAGGAGAAGTTGGAGGGGTGGCAACAGCATCTGCCACATTCCCTTTCCACACAGAAAGTTCAAAGAGTATAGTTAACTTGCTCAGGCTCACACAGCTGGTGTAGGAATTAACCCAGGTCTGTCTGATTAACTGCACGGCTCTTGCTTTTTTTGTTACAAAGAACTGTCTACAAAAAACCCTCATATAATGTACCCATACCTTACCATATCTCCTCATCGCTTTGCCCGCAGGAAAATACCATCCACTGGCAAGTTGGTGCTGACTCTCACAACTGATGCGTGTGAGGGGAAGGAGAATTTTGTCCGCTACCTCGAGCATGTTCAAGCTGTTATCACAGTCAATGCAACCAGGAGAGGAGACCTGAACATCAACATGACTTCCCCTATGGGCACCAAGTCCATTTTGCTGAGCCGGCGTCCAAGGGATGATGACTCAAAGGTGGGCTTTGACAAGTGGCCTTTCATGACCACCCACACTTGGGGGGAAGATGCCCGAGGAACCTGGACCCTGGAGCTGGGGTTTGTGGGGAGCACACCCCAGAAGGGTGTGCTGAAGGAGTGGACACTGATGCTGCATGGCACACAGAGCGCCCCTTACATTGACCAGGTCGTGAGGGATTACCAATCCAAGCTGGCCATGTCCAAGAAGGAGGAGCTGGAGGAAGAGCTGGATGAAGCTGTAGAGAGAAGCCTGAAAAGCATCCTGCACAAGAACTAGCGCTGCACCCTGGCCTCCACCATCTCTCTCCCTCCCCCATCTCTGCCTCTCTGTCTTCGCTCCACACTGTCAGGCACCTAGCAATTACTGTCACTCCCACACAAGCAATTCCAACTTCTTGATCTGAAGCTTCGCTCACTGTCAATGATTATTTTCATTACAATGGAAGCAATCTTTTTTATTCTATGCCCCAAATACAGTGTTCCCACCAACATCTATGTTCTATTTGTGACTAAGTTCTTTATTTGTGTCATTCAAATAGGTGATATCCTGCAAACAAAACTGGGACAACTTTCCCCTCAATTTTTTTCATATCAGGGAAGAGAAGAGAATGCATTAAAAAAGCTACACACAGTGACTCCCAAGAACATTTATTCATGGTCTCAACTGGGAACCTGTAACATAAAAAGAAAATCAAAGATTATGGCCAAGGGTGAGCTCTGAATCTCTTAAAGCACAGGAGATGCTGCAAATGCTTTGGGGAAAGATGGTTTGAACTTAGCAAGATTTTTCAGTGACGTAGATGAAGATGGCGTGATTCGAAAGATGCCATCCCCAAAGCCCTATAAGCATTGAAAATCTTACCACCAACACCAACATTCATAACTCATCCTACTCAGCCAGCATGACAAATATAAAATCTAAGTAGCTTGGCTGTCCTTTACCAGCGGATGCTCTGAATTATGGTAAAACCTGCTAGAGAAGCCCCAATTACTCTAGGTTTGTATAGAGTTCATCTCAGCTTCGATTTTCTGGAGTTTCTCACATAGTTACACAAAAGGAAAGAATGAAAGGCAGGTCTGGCAACACATTGTAGTAGTTTATAACCTAGGAATGTTCCTTTTCCTACATCATTTTGGGTCTTCTTAATCTGATGTAAGCAAGAAGGCAAGGTGAGTATTTTTGACAGTTTTCCACACATGAACTTGGGCTTTGATTTCCAAAACATATGATTGGAGGGCAATATCTCACTCCTTCATGTTGTGATTCCTTTGATGTGTTAGGGAAATGGCTTCTGTTCTGGCAGAAGCGTGTGAAGGGTGAAGGGGGTGTGTCTGAAGATGTGAGCTGCCATCTTCATATGGACTTCCATCTGTATGGAGCCTTTTCTGCCAAAGTGGGGAATGCCAACTCATGCCCCAGTAACCTGAGGCCTGAAGGAAGCAAGAGAGGCTTTCAATAGGGAAAGCACACAGGTACCATCTTGGCAACTAAGCAACTCATAAGGATGTTCAACATGCAACCCAAAGCTAATAACATTCCTTTCCCCTGTCAATTCCAAAAGACACTGCACCATTTCATTAACAAATAGAAATGCTTTCTGAACTGCTGTCACTTTGTTTTCCTACTGAAGGATTGGCTCCTCATTCCCAATTTCAATGCCCACCCATTCCCAAGAAATGATTTGTTTGTTTGACTTGATTCCCAAGCACTGATCAACCACTCCTGGCTACATTTCTCCCTTACCCTGGGAGAATGTAGCTGAGCTTGGAGTTCCTTCCTTTAAGACAACAACAACAGAGCACTAGGTTCCATTCCCCGAAGGTGACAACTTTAGGAGAGAAGTCTAGAAAATCCATCTTCTTTCTTTTTTTCCCATGTTGGAATGAATTTCTGTCTTCTCTAACACCATATGATCTTCTCTATATAATGCTTTAAAATGTAATGATATTTATGATTTTTAAAAGAAATTTGTTACTTGTTGCAAAGGTCTTTTTAAACCAGTTTAGATTTAAAGAAAAAATAAATGCAAATCATCAAAAATTCATTTCACATTAACCGTCTGAAAATAAACCAAAGGATATTATGTGTGCATGTGTGTATAAGTGCACACAGAAATATATATACATATGTAGACTATATACATGTGTGTATATATGTGTATATACACTTGTATAAATGTATATATACACATATACCTAAAATGTGTGTATGTGTATTTATTGAAGACACAGATACCATATTCATCTCTAAAAGACTATTCTGAGAATATCAAGATGATTCTGGCTGAAGAAAAAGGCCAGTGGAAATTCAGGTGAAAATGTTCATTAATTCCCATTGCATCACCACTGTAATTTTGCAGCTCTCTGTATAAACATTAAATGTCTTATATAGCAGCAAAAATATAAAATAGTTGTCCATATTTTCACAACTGTAGTATAATTTATGAAATTAGAGAATAACTTATCAGCTTCTTAATAGAAATGGCAAGTTTTGATATGAGTATACAGTATATAAAAATATATAGTGCTATATAAAAATATTTGATCTTTATTTCATTTTTTGCACCAGCATTAACAGTAAAATATGTCTAGTTAGTGAGGTTTTTATGATATCCCTGATCCTAATGCAAGAGACATTTATAGTCATTTATTTTAAAAGATGAAAATAAGTAAGTAATGATCAATCAGATTAACATTGTTACTCCCTTTGACAAAATTTTATAAGTTTAAAAAGACTTGTTGTAAATTAGGAGACTCAACAATAAAACATTACCTTCCAGAAATTATGTGGGATGTGATATGTATTACATAAAAATACTTCCATCCATTCTAGGAGCAAATAATAAAAGTTGCCAAAGAGAGGTCTAAAAAGCCTGCTGTCATAAATATGCATGAAAGTTTATAATTAGCTAATAAATCACACACAAATTATGACCTACAGCAGTTTTTTCCAAGTTCAGGTTACATCCCAATAGTGGGTCATAAAATAAATTTAAGGAGGCAAGATGAGCATTTTGGAATAGGACAGAATAAAATAGATCATGCATGTTAAGGATAAGTATTGTTTCCTGAAATATTTTTTTCAGGGATGTGTGTGTGTGTGTGTGTGCGCGCGCGCGCGTGCGCACGCACATGTGTATTGCCTGACAATGTAAAATACATTTCTTATTGTGTGTCACGGTCAAAATATATATTCATCAGGCCAGACTAAGTTATACTGTAGTAACAAATAGTCCCAGAATCTCAGTGGTTTAACACACTAAGGCTTATTTTTCATTTACACTGAGGGTTCAGGTGATGCCCCAAGGCCACAGACCTCGATGCAGTGACTCAGGGATTCAGGCTACTTCAATCTTCAATCTTATGATTTGTAATCATAACACAAGGTGGCTACAATCCATGCAGGAGAAGAGAACTCTCATCTACTCTTTCATGTTCAGCCTAAAGAGACACACGTCACTTGACCTACAGTGGATTGGCCAGTACTGATCAATAGCCCTGCCTAAAAGCAAAGCAACTGGAAAATGTAAGACAATAGAATGTTTGATAAGCATTGGAGTCCCACACGCAGAAAGAGTTTGATGTTCCCTTAAAATTCATTCTTAAGTACTGATTTACGTGGCACCCTCTCTTCATGGATGGAGCCATGAACAGTGTTACAAACTAGCTGTGCCCCATGTGACCACATGCTATTCTAGCAAATCTTAATAGTTATTTATAAAATATTAACATATTATATTTATCATAGTTCATTGTAAAAACTATTTGTAATTTTGTCCAATGATACAGTACTTATCATACCCAATTAATAAAATCTTAAAGAGAGCCTATGACTTAAAACAGATATTGAAAGGTGTAAGGTCTAAAGTCTGATCTTGTGACAAACTGAGACACTGCTTTTCAATATTTAAGTTCAAAGATTGATTTCCAAAAGATTAAGTTAAAAAGCTGATCATTCTTATAGAGTTACTACTATATGTCATTGTTATTGTCACTTGTAAATTAATTAAGAGTGGTTTTCGTGTGATCAATGCCTTCACAGGTTGCAGTGGTCACATGAAAACCACATACTACAAAACCTTTAGGAAACATAGCCAAGCATTTTATGTTTAGAAAGAGAAATGCTGAGTTAGGGCAACTGGTACCCTCACAGCCAGAGTAAGTTCTTGGATGCAAAGGGCCTAATTTGATAGAAGTTTCTAAAAATCAAAATGCCAAGATTAGAGATTATAGTTGTGGAAGAGAATATGGAGTTTTAAAAACTCTGGGTGTTTGAAATAACATCAGCACAGAATATATCCTGAGCCAAAGAAGATGAGTTGGTTTTAGCCAGCTGGGTGATTCTCTATCTGCAAAGAAGGAATAAGTCAACTGAAAAGGTGGGGAAGAGAGCCACCACTCAACTCATGGGCACTTAGGAAAATGGCGAGTCAGGAACAAAAGTTGGCAGACAATATCAGTGTAGGGAAACACCATGGTTGGTGTAAAGGGTACTTCCACTCTCTGAAGAGCTGAAATCTGTTGAGAACACAGTCCAATGCACTGGGGAAACCATCCCCAGACAAGTACCTAGAAACACCATCCTCATGCCACTGGTCTAATTCCATGTCAGCTACAGCCTCCTGTTGCTTTATTCAGCCTCCCAAGGACATTAACCCCAGGAAATGGGGTAATTAGCATAAGGGATACCAGCACCAGGATCTCTAGAAAAGATGGTTCCTCTCTTTGCATCACAAATTAATCAACTAGTACCTGAGATCTTCCACTAGTCTCTTGTACACTTAGTTGCCAAGAGTCCCATCCCTTGAATTTGAAAAGCTCTGGTTGAATTTGTCTTTGAATTTATAAGAGACAGGGAATCAAAGTCTGACCTTGGAGGTAAATTCTCCAAGCCAAACTGCCAGCTTCATTTTTCTCTTAGAACTTAGATGAGACTCACAGTTTGTGAACCTAGGGACAGAATGAACTGACCACGAGAAATTTACTCAGCACAAAGAGATGAAGACTCTGTCTTACTAAGTTCCTAATGGTCAGTACTGTGTGGTTTGCAGTGAGGTGGGGATGATGAGCCATATCCGCCCACAGAGATTTAGGTGCCAAAATAGCCCAAATAGTCTGGGAATTCCTCAGCTCTAATATTAACTGTCACAGATTTCCACGATGGAAGCTTCAGTCCAACCCATCCTCACCATCCCAGCATGGGGTGTCCCACCTCATAGCACCCTCAAAGATATCCCATAGCACCCAAGAGGACACCCCATGGGTTACTCCCATGGGGTGAAAGCAGAAGCTGCAACCTGTCCTTTTCTCTTTTGGCCCTATGTTCTGGAGTTACAGACCAACCACAGGTGACAGGTAAGTCACCTGGTAAGCTCCCGGTCATACAGATATAAGCATGCGGGTAAAGGGGCAAGTGTGATGGTCAGGGCACCAGCACAGTGAGGCTATTGACCAAGGATGTATCTCCAGGTAGAATATACATCTGAACTCAAAAACCCTGTTTCTTTGAATAAAACATAAGTCAATGTGGCTTTTTTGTGGCACTTATTTGCTTTTATCCAAGCATGAGAAATTGGAGTCAAGCGTTTGTACTGATTTAATCAAGATACCTGAATGTTGTTCTTCATCATCAGTGTGCCAAATGCCATATGAGTTTTGAGGTGACTTCATTCACCAGCAACATCCCAACTACAAACCTATAATACAAAGATTTTAGGATAAACTTGATTATAATGGTGGCTTAAAGATCATTTCTTATAAGCTTCAAGTCAAAGAGAGACCTCAGTAGTATTTTCCAAGATGAAAGGGAAAGGAAGAAACAAGTAAAGATGCCAGATTAGAAGTGTCTTCTGTTATGTAAATTGAATTTTATATTAGTCCCTGTTGATATATGCCCTACATCAGGGACCAGCACACGATACAGCCCAGGAACCCAATCCAGCACACTGCCTGTTTCTGTATATACCGTTTTATCGGAAACAATCGTGCCTATTTGCTTTTGTGGCTGTTGAGAGGTTATAACAGAGACTGTACAGCTTGTAATCTGGCCTTTTATAGAAAACGTTTGCCAACTTCCGCCCTATCTTCTTGGCCCACTCCCGAGATCACCTGCAGAGTTTCATGCATGCCAAGGGTGCTCTGTCTCTCTGCCAGACGTTTTCTCGGCCGCAGAGATGCGCCAGACCTGGTGTGCAACAGGCAGAAGTGCCAGGGGATCAACACTCCAGGGTCACCCCCACCTGAGGGAGAAGGGGAGCCTGTGCAGAGATCCTGGCTTCCTATCCTCCTGCTGGGACAATTTGAAGATGTTCTACCAGGTCTCTTCGGGGGTCACCAGTGGGATGGAGCCCCAGGTTCCCGCAGCAGTGGTGGTAGTTAATGCTGCCTGTGTTGGTGCCTTCCTGTCTCATGCGCCCTCCTTCACCAGTCAGGAGACAGAAATCCTATCAGTGATATTAACAAAGAATTGAATATAAAACCCCATAAACTGAGTAGTATAAACAAGTATTACCTACTTAATTAGAAAGGCAAAAGAAAACACAGTTAGACAAAGCAATCTAACATGTGCCCAAGTCAGGGGCTCACTGGGAATGTGCTGGGCTCCTGGGGAGGGGCACCACCTGCACCCCTCGCCTTCCATCCCCAGACGTGGAGTGTGAGCACACATGACAGGAGCCAGAAGACCCAGACATTTGTGGAGGGGCATCAGCTGGCTGGTGCAGGCATCTCTGAGGAGATTGTCATGAGGCTGCTTTTGCAAATGTTGGAAAAACTGAAAACTGGATCCAGCTGCTGCTACCAGGATGAAGAAGGGCTGCTGGGAAGATGAAGATAGACAAGAAGGAGCAGATCCCTCCTTCAGCCTTTCATTCTTCCCCTACCAGGGAGACACTGGCAAAGCAGGACTGAGGTAGCATGTTCCAGCCCCTGCACCAGAAAGGTAGGCGTGGCACTAAGAGATGGGTGCTTATTAAGGGCACCTTGAGTTGCTGTGATCACCACTCTAATAAGCCTCCTGCACCCAAGACCTTGTTTAGGGTCTACTTGGGGGCAACCCAACTTACTTCAAACCTCCTTAAGTTCTCTGTTGGGATCTCTGTGGTTGCAAGCAACAGAAAGCAATGCCAACTAATGAAAGCAAACAAGCAGCATGTCCAAAGCACATGGAGTAGCTCTCAAAACTGAAAGAAAGCCTGAAGAAACAGCCTAAACTGCATAGAAAAGGGACAGAGACTGGAACAAGAGAGGGGACAGGGATATGCAGCAGAAACCAGTGGGGATCACAACAGAACTCCCCTATCATGGGGCCAGCTCCAGCACTTCCTGTCTTGGTTCCCCTGGATTCAGATTTCCAATTCCAATGATGGGTCTCATCTGGGATGCTTGCCCACCCCACAGCCAGAGAAAGGCAGGACATCTTGACAACCTGACCAGGCCTGTACCCAGTGTAGGAGGAACAGCTCCTCAATACAACCTCAGGGCTGCCATGTGAGGAATGGGGGAGGGGAGTGGTACTGGGCAGATGCCAACCAGCTTCCTTAGGTTGGGTCCTCCCAGAAGCTGACTCTCAGACAAGGAGTTGAGGTTGTTTAATTGAAAGGAAGTATCTTTATATAGGGGAGCAGGAAAGTGAGACAGGGAAGGAGACCGATTCAAGGCACACTGCTGGGTGGCTTTCTTCATGGGCATCTGGGGCTCAGACCTACAGGGGACTGTGCAGAACATGCCTCAGAGTTACCCCATCATTCCCCACCTGCCCATTTTGTGGACCAATCACATTCTTAACACCACAGTGGCCCCTAAGGCAGAGAGTCATGTGTGTTTGGTGTGAGAAGACTGAGTGTGTAGGCATGAACCAGAATAGCGAGGGTCAGAGGATCTGGGGGTTCAGCACTCAGAGAGTGTCATGCAGGGTCTCAGCTCCCACTCCCTGCACAAGAATGCAGGATATGGTGAGGCCAAAAAGGAACACCCACAAAGCAATAGATAGGGGAGTCATACCACTATATTCTCCCTGGCGGCTGGGTTAGAGACATAGGAAGCAGGAGCCACATGATCCGCAATCTGCCATCCACTTCTCTGCCAACCAACCCCCCAGTGTAACCAGCAGCAGCCACACCAGTGGCCAACTGGTTACAGCCAACGGCTATCCATCACCTTAGCCAGCACCCCTCCACATGAGGCCGAGAGCCCGGAAACTGCTCCCCAGGACTCCATCACCACAGGGAGGCTGATACCACAGCAGTCACTGGTCACCAACTCACATGCCTGGAGAATGGAGCGGTGGAGAGCTGGGACGCAGCTTCTTTATGGGGGAGGCAGCTTTGGGAGAGCCGCAGTGCTGGACTTGAGGCTGAGTGGGAAAGAGGAGGCCAGAGGCCCTCTAGTATAACAGTTAGGACAAGCCACCTGCACCACCAGCATTTTAGGTATCTCAGGGCCTGTCAAGTCTCTGGCATCTCATCATTGATGCTATTGGGAGGCCTGCTCTGAACCCCTATGTTTCCTAAGAAGAAATACTTTTTATAAATCTAAAATGCTTGCTTTCAGACCTCGGGGAAAGGAAAAGCCAGGAAATTAACCCTTTCTGCAACTCTCCTGGGGAAAACAGAAACAAGCAGTGAAAGTGGAGAGTTTCAGCATCCAAGAAAATGAGTGAGTGGAGCTCTGGGGATGAACAAAAAGCCCAACTAGACACCGACATGTCTACTGCAGGCAGCCCATTTCACACTGGGAGCCTGTCTTTCAGATTGAAATGAGGCTGCCAGCAAATGGTGCTATCCAGTCCCTGCCTCCATCGTTGACCTCACCTCCTTCCATTGTCCCCCTGCAATCCCCTTTATTTCTCTTCCTTGAAGAGGCTAAATCCATTCCTGCCCCCAGCGCCTTTGCACTTGCATTTCCTTCTGCTTGAAATGCTCTCCCATCAGATCTCCCGTCATTCAAATTACATGTTACCTCATCCACAGGGTCTTACCTGACCACCCAATCCAAAGTAGACCCCCAGTCACTCTTACATGTCGCCCTGTTGGTTTCCTTCATAGTATTGTCTCTATCTAATTTTCTCCTATTTGATCATCAGCTTGCTTGTACATTTTATTCCACTCGAATGTCACGTCTGTGAGGGCAGAACCACATCTGATTGCTGTCTGCTCTTCCCCATGCCCAGAACCATGCCTGGCACAGAACAGGCCCCCAATCCATTTTTAATGATTGAGTGAATATAATACAAAAATGACTTTTCCTTCCAAAAAAATACCCCTGTCTTTTTAAATAAGAATATTACTGAACATGTAGCCCAAAAAATAAAAAGACTTCAAGGGGAAAACAAAAAGGTTTGCAGTGGCTATCATGTTGAATATAATATATACATCGGCCCAAATTCCTAGTATATTCTGGGCTCCAGCTAATGGTTTCCATCATTCTCTCTTAAGCTATCAAATTATAAATATTTCAAAACTGTGCAATGGAGTGGTTTCTCCATTCATCTTTTAGAGAGAACAACAAAAGCATATTTCTTTCATGAAATCAAAACCTCAGATGAATTCAAGACAAGATTTTTTAAAGCTCTAAATATAAAGGAAAGGTAGCTCCATTTAGTATTCTTTCTATTATCCATAACAAAGAGCTAAGAGAATGTAACTTATGACTTAGTCAATTTTCTCCAATAACATATAGTTGTGTTGCCTGATGCTTTTGTTTAGGCAGATGCAATAATCCATTTAAGCGTATTTACTCAGTGCCCTTCATGTGTTTTGGAGCATCTACAATGGGGAAGGTGTACTTTCTTAATCAGTATATATAAAAAATATTTTTGTACTGTTAGCAGAAAAATAGATGCCCAGAGAAAAAATAAGTTTCTGTAAAGATTCTGGTTTGAAATAATTTCTATTTCCTAAGATGTGACACATAAGTACCTGTGTGCACATGTGCAGTGTATGTATGTGTGCACAAGATAGCATGCACAGACATGTATATTACAGCATTCAAAATTATGATAATTATTAATAAATCTGAAATTCTCCCCTTATCAGCATAACACACTGTCTGACACATAGTATATGCTCAATAAATGCTTGTCGGACTTAACTCCTAAACAAGGAACTATGCAGTGACATTTGATTTTGCTTTTTGAAATTTGACCTAGAATTCTGAGTGTGAAAATTTGAAGTAGCTCTGAAAAAAGGACATTTGGTACAATGCTATGGCAAATGGCATTGGTGCCCATTTACATTCCCATGACCCGTGCCATTTCCATGTATTTCCATGCCTGATGTCCAAATGCCAGCACTTGTACTACTTCACCTGAGCACTTTCTCTGCCCCCAAAATTAACACCCTGGGAGCAGCCCTTGACTCTAGCTAACAGGAGTTGGTGGATGAACACCCTGCTCCCTCACCCCTCGGGCAAGGTAACTCTGTGGCATGTGTGCAGCCTGTCTCGGATAGTCCCTGGTGGCGGGGGGAGGGCAGTGGGATTGAGCTCCAGCTGCCCACAGTGCTAACAGACCTGATCGGACACCCTTTAATGGCTGCCTTGCTGTCTCTCTCTCCCTATCCACTGCCTTACTGGTGCTTCATGCGACACATCCCTAAGAAACTATATTCAAATCTTCAATTCAGGATCAGCGTCTGGGGGCACCTCAACTAAGACAGGCACCTTTAATCATTTTACTTCTAACAAAACACTACTCAACGTGAGCATGTACTTGAAATGCACTGAACATGAGCCAATGCCATCAACCAGCATTTTCTGTGTGAAATCCAGACATTCTCTGAGTCTCTAACAAGTGTCTCAATGAACCATGATGACGGGCATGTCTGTTTCCTAAAGAAGCACAGTTTAGTGGCCATTTGCAGAATGGCCTGTCCTGAGTGGGACTGATCTACCTACATTCCCAAGGCCCCTGTTAATCAGACAAACGATATGCAGGCAAAGAAAACTTTTTAATTAAGGCTTCATTGGCAATGCCAGATGGGCCAACTATGATCTAATTCAAACAGGAACTCTCACTCTTTATTATTTGTTCTCCAACAAAGCATGTCCCCTTCAGGGGCCCAGAGACATTTCTCCCAAGGAGCCTACACATTTTGAGAACCCTTTTCTCCCTGTTTCTTCTTGCTTGCCTTTGTCTTTCCAATCATGGTCTCCACAATGACAGCAGTTTCTTCATACATCTGAATGCTCTCAGTTGAAAACTTCTCAATGGATTCCATCACTTCCACCCTCTCATATGCCAAAGTCCTGGGAGGGTTTCTCTCTTGCAGGCTGCCATTCCTAGCCCTCTGCCCCTCAGATCCACCCTGACTGGTCCCAGGCCTTTCGAGTGGGGGTGCATACGGTCCGTCTGAACCAGGTGTGACCACGACACAGGGCCTCCTGGGCCCTTCATCCTCCTTCTGGCCATTATGCTTCTCCCCGGGACCTGTCAGTTCTGTGGTGTTTATCTCATTCTCCTTGTTTGCAGTATGCTGATTGGGTGGGTGCCCCTCTCCTCTCCCCTGTAGACCCCCCTGGCCATTCTCCAGAGGGGGTTGGGGCTGCTCAGGAGAGGGCTCCACAGGGCTGTCATGATGCAGAGAGTCATCCTCAATGGAAACAACCACTCTTCTCCTGGCCGGGATGGACAAGGAACAAAACCCAGGATCCACATAACTGGCATCCCCCAAGACACGCACATACCGCCCTTTGGTGTAGAGGTCAGCTGGCGGCTCAGGCTCCTTGGGGCTTCTCACTCTCTCCTTGACCATCTTGCAGAGTTTCTCAAAGGCTTTGCTTATCTGCCCTCCATCTGGTACATCCTCTGGAGCCACTTCTGGGGTAGGGGGACTTGCTTCTTCATCCCCTGATTCAAATTTCAATTCACCTTCCTCTTTAACTACCACCTGCACTGGCTTTCTGACTCCTAGACCTTTCAGTGGTATGTCTTCCAGATTTTCATCTGCTTTGTCTTTAGCTATAATCTCCTTTTTCCTTGGAACGTTCTTGGGGAGGCCTTTTTGTCTTGTTTTTGCTGTTGTTATATCCTGCACAGCCCTGGAGAGATCTTAAAAAATAAAATAAAATAAAAAATAAATGGGCAATAAATCAAATATAATTGTAATGAAAGAGGGGGGAAAATGTATTCATTGAAAACTATGCTATCTGTCTTAGAGACTAATGCCTAGCACTGGGGTGGGTTTGCTATTTATAGGGCAATGCAACAGGGAAAGAGGCTTGAAACTGTATACAAGGCCCACGTTGAGGTCCCAGCTCTGCCACCAATTGTGCATCTTTGCACAATACAAGTCACTTGACCCCTCTGGGCTTGCAGAGGGGAGGAAAGACACTGCTTATTCTGATACTCACAGTTCCCATCCCCCTGGGTACAACTTACATGATTCTATTGCAATAATACTTGGTGGGAGCAACAGTTCCATCCCACCCCAACCCCCTGCTGAGCTCATGGTGGCTACTTGGATCCATAGACTAGATGATGAAACCCATTCCACAAGGTCATTCCCTCCTTGGACTTCCCAAAAGGAGAGATGGCAGAGCTCTGACATGTTCAGAATGGCCTCAGGCATGGGAATCATATCAATCCACAGTTGCTCCCTTGTTCTACATGCATCCCAAGCTAAATAAATATGATCACCCCTGATCAGCATCCGTTTCCTCCTGGGTAAAAAGGGGAAGTGATGCTATTAAATTCAGAACTAACAGAAGCCTCCTGTTCCTAAGGCCAAATTTATTTCTTCACACTAGCTAAAAGAAAAACTAAAAAGTTTAAGAAAACATACAATATGTAACCCTGCATCACCCAGGAGGCTTTTCTGCTTCACTCACGTGGTGATTTTTTTTTTTAAACTTTTCATCCCAAAAGTCTCAATCCCCTCTCTCTATCAACCAAAGGATTAAGACAGACAAGCCCCTTCATTTTATTCCTTTTTTTTTTTTCATTAAAGTTTATTGGGTGACAACTTTTTTTTTTTTTTAATTAAAATTTTTTCCATGTTTTTGAGGACAGAAAACAGCAGAACCCGGGTTTGAGGAGCATTACCTTTCCCACTGGATCGAGGGCTGAAAGAGGCTCCATGGCATGGGGTGAACAGAGTAACAGGAGTTTCAATGAAGGTGGAGCTCAGCCTGGCAGAAAGAATCAGAAAGAGTTGGTCACCATCTTTAATTCATCAAGCCAAACAGGTGGTTGGGGGATAACAGTCACCCTCCAATTACGAGCAAAAATGAGAAAAGCTTTCTCTAGATCAAACTGCTCATGAACCACATATATATTTACACACTGGATGAGGATGTAAAGGGCATAATCATTTCTTTGAGCTCAAGTCATAAACTGTGAAACACACTTACAGAAAAATTGTAAAGTGGAGATTGCTTAATGTCAAAATGCCACTTCTCCGTTGAACAGGGTGTTTGTATTGTTTTTTAATAAAAGAGTGCCCAGCCCAAACTGAGGTATTGAGGGCAACTAGGATATATCTCCAACTTGTTTTTTAAAAATAATATGCATTATATATAAGGAGAGAGAGAGAAAAGATAAAGCAATTTAGACAAAATGTAAATAGCTGGTGAATCTGAGTAAACAGCACTCAGGAGTTCCTTGTTCTATGCTTGCAACATTTCTATCAATTTGAAATCAGTGTATTAAAATGAGAAGTTATACACAAACCAATGGAAAAGGAATCCAGTTACCTTTCCGTGAAGCCCTGCCTCCAAAACAAAAATTTTCACAAGAACATTTAATGCCAGTTCAAGACATATTTTTGCTAATGTGTGCAAAAGCATTCACTGTGACAAATATGTAATTTGGAATTATGCATGATACATTACCATAACTAGAGGAGAAAAAAAGAAAATTTTGCTTTTCCTGTTAAACATTTAAATACTTGCAGCCAAGATAGAATACCCAGTGGAAAAGAAAGAACTGCTCCTTGTTGGGTACTTCTGGGTGCTCCTTTTTAAATTCAATTTAAACCTAAAACATTAGCAAGAATGAATTGAAGAATCACAACTTAATAAAGAATCAGTCCTTAATGAGGTGGCTGTCTCCACTCTGCTGTCTGATAATAATTACAGATATGGACACCCACATAGCCATAGACATAGGCGATTTGATGTAGGTGTCGATACAAATAATGCAGCTGTAGGTACAGATGCACATGTATATGATGTAGGTATAGGTGTAGGTGTAGATGTCGATATTGTAGACGTAGGCTATGTATGGGTGGAGATGTAGGTGTAGCTGACATAGATGTAGACATGAATAACATAGGTGTAAGTGTAGATAATATAGATAAAGATGTAAATAACGCAGTTGTAGGTGTAGAGGTACATGTAGGTGTAGATGTAGGTGTAGATAATGTGATTGTAGATGACATAGATGCAGATGATGTAGGTATAGGTGTAGATGATACAGACAATGTAAATGCAGGCATAGATGTACACGTACATGTACATGATATAGATACACATGTAGGTGTAAGTGTAGACAGAGATGATGTAGGTGTAGGTAAAGGTATAGATGTAGATGATGAGATGGAGCTAAAGATAGAGACAGAGATAGAGATAAGGCAGCAGCAGTAACAACAACACCTTGGAGCACTGGTCCAGTACCAGGTACTGCACAGGGCACCTCACCTGCAGCATCTCATTAAACACTCCTGATCTTCCTATCTGCTGAGACAGTTATGTCCCCAGAGACTGGTGGAGCAAAAAGTAGCCTTGAAGCCTTTTCCAGTCGCCAAACTCAAAACTTCAAACATTCCCACCATCACCCCCATTGCCATTCCCCTCTTCCCTGCCATAATCTCCTCCATAGCACTTGTTATAGGTCATACTCCCTCTGTTACAAATTCATTCACCATTTGTCTCCCTCACTAGTATTCAAGCTCCATGAGGTCATAGATTTTTGTGTTTCATTCCCTGCCACATCTCACTGCCTAAAACTGGCACACAGGAGGCCAAAGATTTGTGGAATAAGTAAGTGAGCAGCATGGAGATAGAGGCACTCTCTCAGCTGCGCCCCTCTGTGACCACACCTATTGCCTTCATTCTCTATGATCCGATGATACCGGTCCAGTTCGTGCTTTAGGATTTGCTGGGCAACCACCAGCTGCCGACAATCATAGGAAGACTTCTCCAGGCTCCTCTCAGTCTCTTCAATCTCCTTCCGCAGGGTTTCAATCTGTTCATTATAGAGCTGAATCTCATCATCATCACACTCGTTGGCATCTTTAATAGCTTGCTCCAGGGTTGCTGTCTGTGGGCAAAGACACAGCTGTAAGAAAACCTATCGTACCCTCTCCCTTAAGACCCACACTTGGCAGAGAAAATCTGGACTCAGCATGTCAAGTTTTGTTTTGTTTGTGTTTCTGTCAGCAATGGAATCACTTTTGAATCCTTAACCTATAGAGGAATGTGAAAACTGAGCTCCTTCTTATACTCGCATCAGCACCCTCTGAAATCAGCCTTTGACAGAACCCCCCGAAAGGCAGTCTGAAGATGACAACCCCACAAAATAAAAAGACGACTGCTGCCCATGGGATAAAATGTACAATTCAAATAAAGTATACTCTTCACACTTTACTGAGTTAGCATAAATCTGATAGCCAAAAAATAAGTGAAAATAACACATACTAAATAGATGAGATGCTATTTTTACTGAAATAATTCAGGGGGAAGAGTTTCCTTGTTCTCATTTAATAATTATGGTGCTCTAATTTTTCTCCTGATTTCTGACCCATAACTACATATATGTTTTAGTAGCTAAAATGTGCATGTGTTGTGTGTATGCATGCGTGTGCACACTTGTGTATACATAAAATAACTTCAGGCAAACACTATTTATTATTAATTCAGGAGAAGTAAAAATTAGGGTTGGAAAATAGAAAGAGGTGGACTCATATTCACTTTAAGACCTTGTGCAGTACACAAAGAGCCATAAGTATACTTATTTGCAAGCTTAGTACTTGTAGTCATGACTCTTTTACAATCTCATTTTCCCAAGGAGAAAAGAATCCAACATGCACTATCTGTCCTCAAAAACAAATAAAACAAACAAACAGCACAAGAACAGCACTTCTCAAACTGCAATGTGCGTTCCTTGGAACCCTCTGAGGATGTTAAGCTACAGATCCTGACTCAGTAGGTATGACGTGGGGCCAGAGATTCTGCATTTCTAACCATCTCCCACATGATGGCGCTAGTCTCTGGGCCACACTGAATCATGAGGGGCTAGACAGGTATCTAAATTCAACTTTGTGTGTGGCCACTACAGGGCATTCCATTCAAGCAGATAAATATGTATTTGGACAATCTAGAGGCTGATTATTCCCATGACAGCACAATTCTTCACTTTATATACAGATGTGGCCTGGAAATAGTGAAGCTCCCTTAGTGACGGTATTTGAAAACCGACCTTACAGGAATGTATCTGTTGCATCAGGAAGGAAGGAAGAGAAGAAGGGAGGAAGAGAGGGAAGGGGGGGAAGAGGGAGGAGTGAGGAGAGAGGAGCGAGGGACTGAAGGAAGGAGGGATGCAAGGAAGCTAACAAGGAAGCAAGAAAGGAGGGAGGGAAAGAGGTAGGAAAGAAGGGAGAGAGGAAGAGAGGGAGGAGGGGTACATGCACTATACACTTTGGGAAGATGTCTACCGGGTTTCCCCGAAAATAAGACCTACCCCGAAAATAACCCCAGTTAAGATCATCAGCCAGATAGACGCATTTGGCACATTATGATGAAGATGACATGACTGAATTTGAATAAATGTAGATTGTTGTACATGTAAAAATAAGACATCCCCTGAAAATACGCCCTAATGCATCTTTTGGAGCAAAAATTAATATAAGACCCAGTCATATTTAGGGGGAAATATGGTATAAGACCCGGTCTTATTTTCAGGGAAACACGGTACCAGCCCATGTCATCCCCTTGTCTGATGATTGTGACATCTCATTCAGAGAAGGGATCCAGCAGCGGTGTGACCCCACTCTCCTGACCAGAGCCATAGAAAAGGGCTGGGCCTAACTCAGGCTTCCTCTCCTGGGAATTTGGAAAAGGATCTCAGAAATAGCAGTGAGTTGGGGGTAGCTTCATATAAACTTGGGGTCTGAGGCCGCCATTTGGGAGTCGCAATCTTTTATAATGTGCATGGAGAAGCTTAGAAAGGCAATTATTCAGAGAGGCAGAGAAATGAAGCTGAAGGGTAAAGACCAACAGTGGTGAGAGTGCCTGTGAGAAGAGAAGACAATGATAAAGTGAGCTGCTGCCTCAGATCCTGGTTCCTACCACACACCCTGCTCTCAGATTTCATCAACTGCCTTTTATATTCTGCTCCTTTGGTGGAGGGGAAAGGAGAGATGTCATAAAAATGGCAGCATGAGGTGAAGCTCTTGAAATCTCCCCTGGATTTTACAACAAATTGAACAACTATAATTCCACAAAGGACTCCCTGCACAGCAGACAGGCAAGACTAAACGACGCACAATTGAAATCATCTAAAGGTGGCCAAATTGGGCAAGTGAGGGAGGAGGAAAGGGGGAAGTGCGGAGACACGGAGACATTGGCTGTGTGGGTGCAGAACACAGACCAGAGGTCAGAGCTCTGAGCTCCCTGAATTCCGGAGTTACCACAGTCATCAGAGAGGGAAGAATTCGAACTGCAGTGCTCTGCTTATGGCCCACAGTCACAACTGAGAGATCAGCAAATAACACTGCTAAACTCAATGCTCACAGCAGAGACCTCAACCTCAGAGCAAAGACTGAGGGAAGAAGGATGAAAATGGCAGTTTAAGCCCTCACTGCCAAGCAGAGGATGGAAGTCATAGGCACAGAGCCTAGCTGCCCCCTCCCCACCCTTCCAGAGCTCTCCCCACCCCCACCTTCCCAGTGCTAGAAGTGGAAAGGTAGCAGTGTCAGATCAAAAGAAAATAACATTTGCAGTTCTGAGAACTGAAGCCCGCAGCCAGGACTTGCAGCCCAACTAGTTCCAACAAAGGGGAGGGAGCCTTGGGTGCAGGACTGGCTGTGCTGGTGGTTGCTGCCATTGCTCTGGGCCACCTCTCACAACCTACCCCGCCCTTGTCCCCACCTATCCAGGTAGATCCCTGCAGGATTAAACAGAGCCACTGAAACACACAGGCTCTGAAACTGGTGCAGGAAGACCTTTGGAACGTCAGAAGCTCTCCTCATCCCCCCCACAGAGGCGGTGTCCTATGACCCAGGCAACCTGTTAACAGAAGCCCGCCTTCCAGGGAATCCCCCCATTGTGTGAGAAGCCGGAACAATGCAGAGAAAATATAACACTACAGCATGAGAGAGAGAAAAAAGGCTGCAGTCAGAGAGAAAATAAAACATTCTGCCAGCACCTACTGGACACAAAGAAAGACCTCTTCCTATCAACCTGTTGCTGAACCCACTCCTGTAGATGTCTAGGAAGAGAAATAATAATTCATTAATTGCCATGAATAACCAAAGTAACAAGAGAGATCAGAAAGAAAATGAAAAGTCTCCAGAAAATGAACTTAAAGACATGGAAATATGTGACTTAAATGATAGAGAATTCAAGATTGCAGTTCTGAGAACACTCAATGAGATGCAAGAAAACACAGACAGGCAGTTTAATGAACTCAGAAACACAATCAAAGAACAAAATGAACATTTTACCAAAGAGACTGAAATTTTATAAAAGAACCAAATAGAATTTCTGAAGATTAAAAACTCAATAGAAGAAATTAAGAATGAAATAGCCAGCTTAGTTAGTAGAGTTGGCCAGATGGAAGAAAGAATCAGTGACATTGAAGATAGAAATCTGGAAATGATACTAATGGAAGAAGAGAGAGACTTGAAACTTAAAAGACATGAAAGAACTCTACAAAAACTTTCTGACTCCATCAGAAAGAACTATATAAGAATAATGGGCATGCCAGAAGGAGAAGAAAGGGAGAAGGGAACAGAGAATATATTCAAACAAATAGTTGATGAGAACTTCCCAAACATATGGAAAGAACTGGGTCCTCAAATTCAAGTAGGAAATAGAACACCTAATTACCCCAATCCCAACAGGCCTTCTCCAAGGCACATTGTATTGAAACTGTCAAAAATTAACGACAAAGAAAGAATCCTCAAGGCAGCCAAGGAAAAGAAGACAGTTACCTGCAAAGGAATGCCCATTCGATTATCATCAGATTTTTCAGCAGAAACTCTATAGGCCAGAAGGGAGTGGAATAAAATATTCAAACTATTGAAATAAAAAACTTATGTGCCAAGAATAATATTTCCAGCAAAGATATCCTTTAGATATGAAAGAGGAATAAAGACCTTTCCAGACATACAGAAGTTGAAGGAATTTTCTAACACACAAACTGCACTGCAAGAAATACTGAAGGAGGTTATTCGACCTGAAAAAAAAAAAAAATCAAAAGATTACAAAACCATGAGTAGTATTACGAACAGACAGAGGCAGGAAATGGCAACCCCTACCACAAATAGGACACTATACACTTAAACATAACATACAGGGTAAAGAAGGGGCAAAAAAAACTTAAAAAAGGAAAAAGACAACTTGCTACTGCAGCGCAGAAATCAACTCACAGCATAAATAGGGATAATTTATGACAACAGAAACATAAAAGGGGTGAGAGTAAAGGTCTGAACCGGCACAAAGGAATGGAGAATGTAAACGTGGTGAAGAAAATGGAATACTCTAAATATGAAACTTTCTTTTACATAAACTTAATGATAACCACTCAAAAACATCCAGAACTGAAATATATACCATAAAAAAGAAGAAATAGAGGTAAAAATCATAGAGTAACACCACACTGAAATAACAGACAGCAACAAAAAGGCAAAGAAACAATGCCGACACCATCATACCAGAAAAACAGAGATAGAATGATAGGAAATTCTCATATATCAATAATCACCGTAAATATAAATGGACTGAACTCACCAATAAAAAGGCACAGAGTAGCAGACTGGATCAAAAAACTAAACCCAACCATATGCTACCTCCAACAGACACATCTCAGCTATAAAGACAAATGTAGACTCAAAGTGAAAGGGTGGAAACTGACACTCCAAGCAAATGGTATTCAGAGAAAATCAGGTGTAGCCATACTGATATCACAAACAGACATCAGGATAAAAAAGGTAACAAGTGACAGGATGGACATTTCTTAATGATGAAGGGGGCTATGTAACAAGAAGACATAACTGTCATTAATATTTATGCCCCCAATCAGGAAGCACCGAAATATACCAAGCAACAACTAACAGAACTAAAGGGAGAAATTGACCAAAACACAATTATACTAGGGGACCTAAACACATCATTGACAACTATGGTTAGATCATCCAAACAGAAAATAAAAAATGAAATAGCAGCCCTAAATGACATGTTAGATGAAATGGACATAACTAACATTTATACAGCACTTCATCCTAAAACATCAGACTATACATTTTTTTCTAGTGTACATGGAACATTCTCAAGGATAGACCACATATTGGGACATAAAACTAGCCTCAGCAAATTTAAGAAGATTTAAATCATCCCAAGCATATTCTCTGATCACAAGGCTTTGAAATTGGATATCAACTGCAAAAAGAAAGCAGGAAAAAACACAAATAAATGGAGATTAAACAACATACTTTTAAAGAACAACCAGGTCAAAGAAGAAATAAGAAGAGAGATCAAAAGATACATAGGAACAAATGAGAATGAAAATACATTCTACCAAAATTTTGGGGATGCAGCAAAAGCAGTTTTAAGAGGGAAATTTATATCATTACAGGCCTGTCTCAAGAAAGAAGAAAAATCAAAAATAAATAACCTCACGTTGCACCTTACAGAACTAGAAAAAGAAGAACAAATGAAACCCAAGGTCAGCAAAAGAAAGGAAATAACAAAAATCAGAGCATAACTAAATGAAATAGAGAACAAAAAGAAAATAGACAAAATTAATGTGACAAAGAGCTGGTTCTTTGAAAAGATTAACAAAATTGACAAACCCTTGGCTAGACTCACTAAGATAAAAAGAGAGAAGACACTAATTAACAAAATCAGAAACAAAAAAGGGGAAGTTATCACGGACACCACAGAAATACAAAGGATCATCCAAGAATACTATGAAGGACTATATGCCACCAAATTCAATAACCTAGAAGAAATGGACAAGTTCTTAGAAACATATAGCCTTCCAAGGCTGAACCATGAAGAACTGGAAAATCTAAATAGACCGATCAACAGTAAGGAAATTGAATCAGTCATCCAAAACCTTCCCAAAAGCAAAAGTCCAGGACCAGATGGCTTCACTAGTGAATTCTACCAAACCTTCAAAGAGGATGTAATACCAATCCTGCTCAAACTCTTCCAAAAAATTGAAGAAGAGACAATACTCCCTAACTCATTTTATGAGGCCAACATTACCCTGATACCAAAACCTGGTAAGGACAGCACAAAAAAAGAAAACTACAGACCAATATCTCTGATGAATACCGATGCAAAAATCCTAAATAAAATTCTAGCAAATCGAATACAACAATGCATTAAAAAAATTATTCATCACGACCAAGTGGGGTTCATCACAGGTGCACAAGGATCCTTCAACATCCGCAAATCTATCAATGTGATATATCACATAAACAAAATAAAGCACAAAAATCATATGATTATATCAATTGATGCAGAAAAAGCATCTGACAAGCACAACATCCATTTATGATTAAAACACTTAATAAAATAGGTATAGAAGGAAAATACCTTAACATAATAACGGCCATATATGGCAAGCCCTCTGCTAATCTCATAATTAATGCTGAAAAACTGAAGCCCTTTGCTCTACGTTCAGGAACACTACAGGGCTGTCCCCTATCACCTCTGCTTTTCAACATAGTATTGGAAGTCCTTGCCAGAGCAATCAGGCAAGAGAAAGAAATAAAAGGCATCCAAATTGGGAATGAAGAAGTTAAATTATCACTCTTTGCAGATGACATGATGCTATATATAGAAAACCCTAAAGACTCCACCAAAAAGCTATTAGAAACAATCAACGAATACAGTAAAGTTGCTGGCTACAAAATCAACGTACAAAAGTCCATTGCTTTCCTATATACTAACAATGAAATCTCAGAAAAAGAAATACAAAAAACAACTCCTTTTGCAATTGCAGCAAAAAGAATAAAATACCTAGGAATAAACTAAACCAAGGATGTGAAAGACCTATATGCTGAAAACTATAAGACATTTTTGAAAGAAATTGAAGAAGACACAAAGAAATGGAAACACATTCCGTGCTCACGGATTGGAAGAATCAACATAGTTAAAATGGCAATATTATCCAAAGCAATATACAGATTCAATGCAATCCCCATCAAAATCCCAATGGCACATTTTAAAGAAACAGAACAAAAAATCATCAGATTTGTTTGGAACCACAAAAGACCCCGAATAGCCAAAGCAATCTTAAGAAAAAAGAACTATAATGGAGGTATCACACTTCCTGACTTTGGCTTGTACTACAGGGCTACAATAATCAAAACAGCATGGTATTGGCAGAAAAATAGACACATAGACCAATGGAATAGAATTGAGAACCCAGAAATAAAACCACATAAATATGGACAGATAATTTTTGACAAAGAAGCTAAAAACATAAAATGGAGCAAAGACAGCCTCTTCAATAAATGGTGCTGGGAGAATTGGATCGCCACGTGCAAAAGAATGAAACTGGATTGCTATTTGTCACCATGTACCAAAGTTAATTCAAAATGGATGAAAGACTTAAGCATAAGACCTGACACAATAAACTGCATAAAAGAAAACGTAGGTACTAAACTTATGGACCTTGGGTTCAAAGAGCATTTTATGAATTTGACTCCAAAGGCAATGGAAGTAAAAGCTAAAATAAACGAATGGAACTATATGAAACTTAAAAGCTTCTGCACAGCAAAAGAAACCATTGACAAAATAAAGAGGGCACCAACTGAATGGGAGAAGATTTTTGCAAATACTGCCTCCGATAAGGGGCTAATATCCAGAATATACAAGGAACTCATGCAACTCAACAACAAAAGAAAACAAACAACCCAATTGAAAAATGGGCAGAGGACTTGAAGAGACATTTTTTCCAAAGAGGACATACAAATGGCAAATAGACATATGAAAAAATGTTCAACATCACTAATCATCAGAGAAATGCAAATCAAAACCACAATGAGATATCACCTCACCCCAGTCAGAATGGCTATCATCAACAAGACAAATAGTAACAAGTGTTGGAGAGGCTGTGGAGAAAAAGGAACCCTCATACACTGTTGGTGGGAATGCAGACTGGTGCAGCCGTTATGGAAGGCAGTGTGGAGGTTCCTCAAAAAATTACAAATAGAATTGCCATATGACCCAGCAATCCCTCTCCTGAGTATCTACCCAAAAAATCTGAAAACATTTATACATAAAGACACGTGTGTTCCAATGTTCATTGCAGCTTTGTTTACAGTGGCCAAGACATGGAAACAACCAAAATGTCCTTCAATAGATGAACGGATAAAGAAGTTGTGGTATATATACACAATGGAATACTATTCAGCGGTAAGAAAAGATGATATAGGAATATTTGTGACAACATGGATGGATCTTGAGAGTGTAATGCTGAGCGAAATAAGTCAGACAGAAAAAGCAGAGAACCATGTGATTTCACTGATATGTGGTATATAAACCAAAACAACAAGAGAACAACACAAACACATGAGAAACAGAAACTCATAGACACAGACAATAGTTTAGTGGTTACCAGAGGGTAAGGGGGGTGGGGGGTGGGAGATGAGGGTAAGGGGGATCAAATATATGGTGATGGAAGAAGAACTGACTCTAGGTGGTGAACATACAATGGGATATATAGATGATGTAATACAGAATTGTACACCTGAAATCTATGTAATTTTACTAACAATTGTCACCCCAATAAATTTTTTTTTAAAAAAGAAATAAAAGGCATCCATATTGGTAGGGAGGAAGTAAAATTGTCATTATATGAAGATGACATGATACTATATAGAGAAAACCCTAAACACTCCACCAAGAAACTATGAGAGCCGATAAATGAATTTAGTAAAGTAGCAGGATACAAAATTAGTATTCACAAATCAGTTGCATTTGTATATACCAGTAATAAAATATCAGAAGGGGAAAGTAACAAAACAATCCCATTTACAATTTCTTCAAGACTGTAGAATACCTGGGAATAAATTTAACCAAAGAAGTGAAAGATCTGGACTCAGAAAATTATAAGACACTGAAGAGAGAAATTAAAGAAGATACAAATAGATGGAAACACATACCATGTTCATGGATAGGAAGAAGTAATATAGTTAAAATGTCCATATTGCCTAAGGCAATATACATATTCAATGCAATTCCCATCAAACTACCAAGGACATTTTTCACAGAAACAGAACATATAACCCTTAAATTTATATGGAACCATAAAAGACCCCGATAGCCTCAGCAAATAAGAGCAAAGTGGGAGGTATAACGATGCCTGACATCAAATTATACTACAAGGCTACAGTAATCAAAACAGCATGGTACTGGCATAAGAACAGACACTTAGATCAATGGAGCGAATAGAGAGCCCAGAAATAAACCCATGCCTATATGGTCATTTAATCTACGACAATGGAAGCAAGAATTTACGGTGGGGTAAAGACAGTCTATTCAATAAATGGTGCTGGGAAACCTGGACAGACACATGCAAAAAAAATGAAGCTGGACCACCTCCTTACACCATATACAAGAATAAATTTAAAATGGCTTAAAGACTTAAATGTAAGATCTGAAACCATAAAATCCCTAGAAGAAAATATAGGAAGAGACTTTACAGACATTACTCGGAGTATGATTTTTACTGATATATCCCCTCGGACAAGGGAAACATGTGGGATTACATCAAACTAAAAGTTTTTTCACAGCAAAGGAAACCATCAATAAAACAAAAAGGGATCCTACTGAATGGGAGAAGATATTTGCCAATGATATATCCGATAGGGGTTAATATCCAAAATTTATTTAAAAAACTCGCTCAACTCAACTCCAAAAAAAACAAACAACCCAATTAAAAAATGGGCAGAGGACATAAAGAGACATTTTTCTAAAAAGGCCATACAGAAGGCAAACAGACATATGAAAAAGTGCTCAACCTCACTAACCATTAGAGAAATGCAAATAAAAACTATAATGAGATACCGCCTCACCCCAGTCAAAATGGCTATTATCAATAAATCAACAAACAACAAGTGCTGGCGAGGATGTGGAGAAAAGGGAACCCTTGTGCACTGTTGGTGGGATTGCAGGTTGGTGCAGCCACTATGAAAAACAGTATGGAGGGACCTCAAAAATCTGAAAAATGGAACTACCTTATGATCCAGCAATTCCACTCCTAGGTATCTATCCGAAGAAATCCAAAACTCTAATTCAAAAAAAATGTATGCACCCCTATGTTTATTGCAGCACTATACACAATAGCCAAGGCATGGAAACAACTGAAATGCCCATCAGTAGACGACTGGATTAAGAAACTGTGGTAAATTTATACAATGCAGTATTACGTAGCCATAAAGAAGAAAGAAATCTTACCATTTGCAACAACATGAATGGACCTTAAGAACATTATGTTAAGCGAAATAAATCAGACAGAGAAAGACAAATACCATATAATCTCACTTATATGTGGAATCTAAAGAAAAGAATAAATGAATGAACTATCAGAAACAGTCTCGGAGATATAGAGAAAAAAATGAGGTTTGCTAGATGGGAGTGGGGTGGGGATGAGGGAGAAGGTGAGGGGATTAGAAAGTACAGTCAGTAACCACAAGATTGCCACGGGGATATGAAAGGCAGTTTGGGGAATATAATTTATAATGTAAAGATTTTGTAGGGTATCTGATGGACATCTGTCTTATTAGGGAGACCACTTCAGGGATGATGTAGGTGCCTGACCACTGCAGTGTATACCTGAAGCTGAATAATAATGAATACTAATGAATGTCACATATATATATGGTGACAGGAAGTGGAGCACAGCATAAGGAATAGAGACAGTGGAAATGTAATGACTGTTTGCGATGTCAGAAGGGTAGTAGATTGGGGGAAGGGAGTTATCACTTTGTGAGGGGTATAAATGTCTAACTATTACATTGTTTTGTACACCTGAAATTAATAATAATAAAAAAACTAGTTATTTTACTGTGGAGGAACCTGACTGACAGCACCTTCACCAAGGGATCCAAGTCACATCACCAGTACGAAGCTCCCTGATAAGATGCAGTGAGAACCCATCACTCATGTGGTGTTCCTGCCACAAATGCATAGCCTCAATCTAATCCTGAGAAAACATCAGGGAAGCCCAGGTGGAGGGACATTGCACAAAATAACTGGCCATCAAGGTCATGAAGGATAAAGAAAGACAGGAACTGTCCCAGATTGGAAGAGACTAAGAAGACACGACACCTAAAAGCAAGTAGGCTCCAGGACCAGAAAAAATGTTAGTGGGCTAATGAGTGAAATTTTAATCAAGTCTATTAATAGGATAGTGCCATCATTAACATTCTGGTTTTCATCATTATACTGTGGTTATTAGTCATTAGTTGTGAACATTTGGGGAAGCTGGGTGAAGAGTATGTGGGAAACCTCTGGGATATTTTTGCAACTTTTTAGCAGTCTAAAATTATTTCGAAATAAAACCAAAGAGTGTCCTTTCTGCTTAAGCTAGTTTGATCAGGTTTCCCTTCTCACAAAAGAAAAAAAATCTCCATTTAAACAGTTACCTGCAATGTCAAATACAGAGGCACACCCACTAATTCCTGGTGTGCAGCCCTGTATTCTTACCCACACCAGTGTTCATACATACTAGAAAATGTTTCCAAGAAATAGGAATTGAAAAGGCTCTAATCTTAGAGACAAGAAGCCATCCAGGAACGGATGAATCCCAAAGTCAGACTCTCCTTTTCTACGGAGCAGTCCTGAAAACTATGCCTGCAGGATACTGGCTGGCATGGCTGGGGTCCAGAGCAGAGGCCAGTGATCCCAGTGTCAACAGGCAGCAGGGAGGCTGTGAAAGATAAACATAACTGCCTTGTAGCAAAGCTTAGCTTTCTCCCTTGTGTATAGGAAAGAGCTGGTGCCCACAGCACCCAGATTTTAAAAGTATGAATATTCCACAAATTTCAAGGGGAAAAAAAAGAGATGGAGGGGAACCTATAGGTTAAAAGAAACCTAAGAGCCACATAAACAATTTATAATGTGTGGACCTTATTTGGATCCCAATTCAAACGTTAAAGAAATTATGGAAAAGACAACACTGTCTGATGCCATTTATATGAAATCTGGAAAAGACAAAACCAGAGGGATAGAAAACAGATTCAAGGGGCTCGGGGAAGGTGGGGGACAGTGTGACCACAAAGAGGCAGAGGGAATTTTGGGGAGAGAGGACTGTCCCATATCTTGATTATGGGTGTGATTACAGCACTGTGCATTTGTCAAATGGATACACTGTGCACTGAAGAGGGTGACACTATCTGCAAATATAATCTCAGTTTTAAAATTATGAGACAATTGGCAATCTGATCCCTCACTGGATATTTGGTGATATTAAAGAATTATTGTTTTTAAAGGTGAGTTAACACTCTGCATTCTATAGAAATAACGCACATCTTTTTGAGATACATTTTGAAATATTGCTGCATAAGATGACATGGTGTCCGGCATTGCTTCAGAATTATATGGGGGCTTGTGAGACTAGTCTCTCACTTTTATATGTTTGAAGTTTTTCAGAATAAAGAGTTAAAAAGAAGATTATGTATGAAGAGACTCTATCATCCCCTTCAGGTATGGGTTTCCCAGCCCATAGTGGGAGTAACGGCTCTGCAGATGAGTTCTACCATCAATCAACTTATCAGCCTCACAACCACCTTACGGGGGAAATGCTGCTATTATTCCCACTTTACAGATGAGGAAACTGAGGCACACAAGCAGTAACTTGCCCATAAATATGACAGCAGGATTCAGACCCACCTATACAGGCTCTGAGACACTTTCAGAAACAACAGACCCTCCTGCCTTAGCCTCTTTCCAGCTACAGGAAAGCGTGCGCGCGCGCGCGCACACACACACACACACACACACACACACACACACACTTCAAGGACATGGAAAAACTCCTCATTCCCACATACAGATCCTCAGACAAGTGCCACCGGCCTATTCTCACTCAAGACACAAGGGACTCAGTGTGCCCTCCATGAGACCCCTCCCTAAGTCTATTCACTTAACAAACTTTTAAACTGTAAATAGGATAGCAAAGGGTTGTTAAAAATGGGGAAATCAGAAATCAGGAATATGTCATCTATAGTCTCTGGACCACCAGGGCAAGCACGACCTTTCTTATCTCTCATGAGTTGGTGGTTGGTTGGTTGATGGCTGTCCTCTCATGGAGTCTGTTGGAGGATCGCCCGCCCTGGAAGGGAGGCTCCATGGTTGACTTGAAGATGCCTTCCAACCTGGGTCTGACACTAGTGCTCTGCGTGGTTCTGCATGAGTCAACCAAGATTCTACAGCATCCAGCGAAGTGCTGACCAGGTTTATAAAACTGATGCCTGTGCTGAGACAAGAAGCCATCCAGGACTTATGTCCACATCAATGTGGTCTTTATAGCTCAGTAATACAAACTTTTCACCCTAAGGAGAGGTGTTCAGGAAAAGTAATAAGGGCCCCACTTTCACCAGCTCAAAGGGGGCTAAGGAGACGTCTCTGACATGCATCAGGTGCTATTCAGCACCAGCCTCGCTGTCAGAAAATAAGACATGGACCCTAGGAGCCCACAGTCCAGCGAGGGTGGCCACTCAGTCACAAACACATGCCCAGGGTGTCATGGAGCACAGAGAGGCCCTGGGGCACTGCAGGATGTCAGAGAAGGCTTCCAGGCTGGTCCTATGTACTGAAGAGCAAAAGGGACTTCCAGAAAGAGAAGTGATGAGCAAAGGGGCAGGTACCAGGAATTGCAGGAGAGGTCAGAGAGGAAGAGAAGAGGCAGCAGCCCAAAGCCAGCCCAGGGCTTCTTGGAGAAGAGCAGCTGAGTGGATACTGGAGAGAGAGGCAGGTAGAAGGTGTGGGCCATGCAGCAACTTGAACTTCATCCTGAGCAAAGGTGGCTCTTGTGTTTCTGCTTTTGCCATTTAGATTGTCTGGTTTACATCCATCTCCCTACTGGGCTGTGAGCAGCTGAGGGCAGGAGCCACATCATGCTCTGAACCTCATGTGAAGCTCGGCGGGAAAGGTTGAATGAAAGAGTAAGTGTGGAAGCACAGCTGTAGGGCTCGCCTTTGCACAGCAGGGGTTCACAGGTACCCAGGACCGCCTCACAATGAGCCCCATCTGGAGGAGTGACCGCCTGCTTCAGCCCTTTTAGGCCCCCAGACTCCTTTGGATCTAAGATCTTTTTTAAAAAGGAAACGGAAGAAATCAAGCATCCTTCACGGATTACACACTGTCTTACCCAAACCTACCACTAGATGCTGCTAAGCGACTTTAACGAAAAATGATACCTGGGAGGTTCACATTTTCCAATTAATATATGATGTTTTTCACTTTCCCATCACAGAAACTCAGCCAAGGCAATTTAGGGAGCCAGGAGTGCCCTAAGAGACAGTGCTCTGTCTCTTCCACCTATAAGGAGTGCCATCCCCAAAGCAATGGGTGTGCTCTGTATCCCATCCTGTGGACTAGTGTTCTCAAACTTGAGCCTGTGGAACCACTTGGGGGACCTGTTAACAGATTGCTGGGCCCCACCCTAGAGCTCTCGATTGAGTAGGTCTAGGATGGGCCATGAATTTGCATTCCTGACAAGTTCCCAGGTGATGCTGTTGCTGCTGGTTCAGAAACCTCACTGTGAGTCCTCTGCTAAGGAGGGTTCCGGAAGCATCAGATGCTCTAACCATAGGCAGAACCAGCTGCCACAGACCTGACAAGTGTGAGCCCTCAGGCTACAAGGAGCTTTCCCTCCCCCATCCCCCACTGGGGCCATTTTGCACTTTGGGGCCATTATTAAGTAAAATCAGGATTAGGTGAACACAAGCACTGCAATACCATGACAGTCCATCTGATAACCCAGACAGCTACTAAGTGACTCATGGGCAGAGCATTTGGAGACCGTGGGCAAAGAGATGATTCAGATCCAGGTGGGATGGAGCGGGATGGCACAAGATTTCATCATGCTTCTCAGAACAGCGCGAAATTTAAAACTGATGAGCTGTTTATTTCTGGAATTTTCTGTTTATTATTTTCAGACTGCAGTTGGCCGCAGGTACCTGAAACCATGGAAAGTGAAACTGCAGACAAGGGGGGAGCTACTGTATTTAATATAAGCACATATATTATTATATAGGACATGATTACATAGGACAATATTTTGAAACTGTTTCAATATAATTGGTTTCCTTTTAATTATATGTATTTTATTTTTATTACATGCCTTTAACTTTTTTCTGAGAAGGAGTCCAGGGACTTCACCAGGCTACCAGCAGGAGGAATGGCATAGAAGAGAAGGTGAAGCCCCCCAAATTAGAGGGAAAACAACATCAGACTAAGATGAGTAAGTCTTTCTGCAGCAACTACAGGTGGGTTCAGGTGGCCAACCAGACAGTTTTATTTCATATTCTCAGAAACTAGCTTAATCCTTTATGAAATGTTTTGTGTTTATATTCAACAAATACATATATGTATATAGAGGGAGAAACATTCTTCTGTCCTGGAACTGGAATTTACCACATCAGGCTGGGCCCTTTCATCTTTCTCAGTATCTGAGGCAGTGTTTTTCAACTTTATCACCAGGGTCACAGGAAGAACCACATTTTACATCATAAACCATATGTATCATACAGATACATATGTATCATACAGATACATATGTGTGTATATTTATTTGAACAAATATACATATATTTAAATTTATTTATTTATTTAAAACAAGGTGTCACAAAACAAATCTTACCGTTTTACTTGCCATTCACTCTGTTACTTCTTATTCTGTCTTAGTTCAATGTTGTCAATTTCTTCTTTTTTAATTCCAGTCGATTCTACTGAATTCATTTTACAACCCAAAAATGAGTTGTAGCTAGTGATTCGGAAAACACTGGTCTCTAGGACAATGACAGAGCTTGTGTCCACTTCCCCAATCTCACACACACATGCGTGCACACACACACACCCCTTCCCTCTATCCTTTCAGGATTTCAGAGGAAACCACACACTACCAAGTCACCAAAATGTCATACCATGGAAACAGGATTGAGCTTTCCTGCTGACTTTAGTTTTCAAAATAAGATCGACCCCCAAGAAGGGGGTTGGGGTGTACGGAATAGTGAGCCTTCCTCTTACAAATTCTGAGCAGAGCAGATACTGACACAACTACTCTTCCCCAGGGTTGTAATGAGATTCCAAGGAGAGATTTTTTTGGTCAAGAGTAGAGAAACAGGAAGCACAGGTTTGAGGAAGTATAGGATAAAAATCCCAACATGAATCCATTTCTTATTTTTAAAAACAAGTTTAAACTGGATAAAAATGCATAAATTATGCAGACACCCTTACCCTTGGTGGGAGAGAGGATGCGAGGGGACCCTCTGAGGGCCCAGGAGTTAGTGCAACCCACTGTCTGTTTGCTCAGGACTTTTCTAGTCTGCATCCTGGGAAACCCCTCAGTTCAGCGTAAAGCAGGAAAGCTGGTCATTCTACTCAGAGTGTTGTTTTTGGCACTGAGCAATGGACACACAGGTGTGTTGAGTCTGTGAGGATCACTGGACTGGACACGTGCGCACTTTTCTGCATGCACCTGACACTGAGTAAGTGTTGTAAACCCCGATTCACACAGGTAGCTGAATGCCCAACAGGGAGTAGTGGACATGAATATTCGGGGCCTACCTGGGCCTGCAGCTCGGCTCTCTGAGCCTGCAGGACAGACAGCACCTCCTGGCCCTCCTCCAGCTGATGCTGCAGGGCAGCTGCCTCCCATTCTGTCAAGAGCTTCTCCTGCACAAAGAAGGCCACACTCAGCACTCACACAGGCTTGACATGAGAGGAAATCCAAAGAGAAAAGGGATGAGGAAGGTGTGGGGCCCTGTTATACTCTGCACATTGCCATGTCCCCATTCCCAAATTCATATGCTGAAGCCCTAACCCCCCTTGGGATAGTATTTGAAGGTGGGCCCTTTGGGTGGTAATTAGGATAGATGAGGTCATGAGAGTGGAGCCCCCAGGATGGGATTCGTGTCCTTATAAGAAAATACTAAAGAGACACCAGATCTCTCTCTCTCTATCAATATGTGCATGTGTGTGTGCGTGCGTGAGTGCGTGCGCGTGCTATACCAAGGAAAGGCCACCTGAGGACACTGCGGGAAGGTAGCTATCTACCAGCCCGGGGTTGTTTCACACTAGGAACTGAATCTACTGGCATCCTGATCTTGGGTTTGCAACCTCTGGAACTGTGGGAAATACATGTCTGTTGTTTGAGTTACCCAGGCTGCGGAAGTTATTTACAGCAGACCAGCTGACTGAGAAAGACAGGCCTGCAGTGACCACTGTTAATGCTTTCTTAGTTTGTCTTCAAAGTCTGAACCATAAATGCTATGACTATAAAGTGTGGCGACAGTGTCAGGAGACCCGTATTTTAGAGCTAGTGGTGCCTGAACTCTGGACAAGGCACCTTCCCTTCTGTCAAAAGGAAAACTCAGAACACAGTCTCTCACTGGGCTCTATTCTCTGTGTCTGTGCAGACAGCACAGTCAGTCTGAACTCCAAGCCATCAACTGTGCTAAGATGTTGCTGCTGCACAAAGCAGGAGCCAAGGGGCACGCGAGAAGCCAGGGCCCTGGTGAGGCAGCTGTACCGCCTATCAACACTCCACGGAACATCATAAAAGGAGATCCTCCCTCAACCTTTCCACACTCTGCAGAGCAGTCACCTGTTTCCAACTGGCCTTTCCACTGTCTAGTCAAAAACATCCAAATTGTTTCACAAAAGCCTGACTGCTCAAGAGTAGTGCCTTCTGACACTGAGCATGTGGCCTCACAGTCAGGCAAAATCAGAAACAAGTACTGTGTTTCCCTGAAAATAAGACAATCAGCTCTAATGTGTCTTTTAGAGCAAAAATTAATATAAGACCCGGTTTTATATTATATAAGACCAGTGTCGTGTGGGCGGCCTGTGGGGTATCAGCTCCCGCTCCCCACATAAGAACTCAGGACATGGTGAGGCCAAAAAGGAACACCCACGGAGCCATAGGTAGGGGAGTCATACCACTATAGTCTCACTGGAGGCTGGATTCACATGACGTGCGACATGCTGTCCATTTTTCTGCCAACCAACTGACTCCCCTCGACTTGACTCGACTCCCCAGTGCAGCCATGGCAGTTCTATTAGTGTCCAGTGGCTCAATTGGTTACAGCTGACGGCCAACTAGCCACAGCTGACGGCCATCTGCTACCAGAGCCAGCACCTTTCCACGTGAGGCCAAGAGCCTGGAAACTACATTCCTGGCTCTGTCCCCACACTCCACCCCTACAGGGTCTTGCCTCACAATCTACACAACAAGCGTCTTCCACGAGGGTCCTTGTGCCATGTTAGTCTACAGGTACCTACGGACGAAAAGAAACAGTAGTCTTAGGAACCAACAATGGCAGATCCCTTCCATCTGGGAGGATACATGCTAGCTTTTTGTCCTGGGAAAGGAGGGTCACTGCCACTGGCACCTTTCCTGGTTTGTGGTACCAGACCTTTATGGCAGTGCTTGGGTTCCATGCATAGTTTCAACGTGTAACAGAACAGGGGACCCCATAATAGGCCATAGTGAGAGCACATAGGTTCCCCGCAAAATCATCCCGGTATCGGGACCTCTGCATACTACAATCACTTGCGGTGGCCACTCAGCCACTAACCCTGGTGTAACTTGCAAATCATGAGTCAAACCAGCCCCCCATGGGGCTATCAGGCCCAACTATCCACAGTGGGGACTTTTGACCTGTCAGGGCCAAGTCCATTGCTGCTGTTCCCCTGCTTTCAAGCATGTGGGTGCTGGCAGCAAAATGTTTCCATTTCTGCCATAGCCTGGCTTTAACAGAGTCTCACTTGTGGTAACTTGTAATTGAATGGGAGCTGCCATCCGATGTAGCAGAGCTTCTACTGGTGCGGGTCCTCCCTTCCGTGGTCTCTCATTCAGGATTCTCAAGACGTCCCAGAGACGCGAGGCCCAGTCACGCATCGAGGGAGGGTGTTTTGACACCCAGAGGCCTTGCTTCAAAAGGCCGTTGTAGCATTCAATCATGCCAGTTGCTTGTGGGTTATACAGGGTATGAAACAACCATTGTACGTCCATCCTGGCAGCCCAGCTCTGCACTTCTTGCCCCATAAAATGGGTACCCTTGTCACTTTCAATGACTTGGGGGCGACCACAGACAGCGCACAGCCGTGTAAGAGCGACCAGGGTATGCCGCTGATCCACAGCCGGACACGGCCAAGTAAATATCAACCCCGTAGCAGTGTCCACTACTGTGAATGCATACATCACATGCGGGCCTTAGGCAGGGGTCCAATGTAATCCACTTGCCAGTGAGTGAGGGGTACCTTCCCTCGCGTAATCTGCTGTATCTCCCAGGGGAGCCTCCGCCTTTGGGGGCTGTCCTGGGCACAGACAGCACAATCATAGCAGGCATCTGCTATCTCCTGCCATTTGAAAGGCAGACCCCAGTGTCTGCTCACCTGCCACATGGTTCGGCTTCCAGCATGCTGCAATTTCCTACACAGCCAATGGGCCACATCAGTGGCACGAGACCATTCTAAACACCGGACCCATGCTAGGGCATCTGCTTCATAATTACCTGGGGACACTACGGGGGAGTGACCTGTGACATGCATTAGGGTCACCTCCTTTCTCTGCCCTAGGTCCCAGAGGTCCTGCCACATGGCTTGACCCCACAGTGAACAGTGTCCTACCAACCAGTTTTGGTGTTTCCACATAGGGAGCCACAACGTTAGGCCCCGGAACACCGCCCAGCTGTCAGTGCAAATAACTAGGGGCCCAGGCTCGTGGCTGATTACCATCCACACAGCCCGTAGCTCTCCCCACTGGCTACTCTGGCCCGTCCCAGTATCAAACCACATGGTGTCTGGTTTGGGCTGCACATCAATAGTCGTCCAAACAGCTGCAGCTCCTCGGCTAGAACCATCGGTAAACCAGGCATCCTCAGGTACTGGGGGCTGTCCTGCTTTGTAGGGCGAGGGCTCCAAGTCCTCTCCTATAGGCAGAACACTTGGCTCAGCCTGAGCTACAAGCTCCACAGGCCCCAGGACCTGTTGTAGCTCTGTGCTCAAAGGGCTTGAACTAAGGATGCAACATTGCTCCAAGTAGGCACCCCACTTGGCGAGGTTGGTGGTCTGTGCCACCCCCGTTTTGGGTCCCTGGCTCCACGTACGGACCCACCCCTTGAGGGGATAGGTTGTTCGAACCAACACTCGTGCCATTCCTGTGATGGCTTCTGTGACCACTAAGGCTGTGTATACAGCAGCCAGCTGTTTGTCTATTAGAGAATAGCGGACCTCCACTCCTTTCCATAATTGGGACCAAAATCCCACTGGCAACCGGAGACGCTCCTGTCATTGCCAGAGGCCCCAACCGTACCCCTCTTGGTTACATGAACATCAAGTTCAAATGGGTGGCCGGGATCCACTACTTGCAGAGCCTGTGCCTGCTGCACTGCTTGTTTTGTGGCAATGAAGTCTTGCTCTATAGCCTCTGTCCAATCCCATGAGGCCCCCTTTTTTATCATGTTATACAAGGGCCTTACAATTTGTGCTAAATGGGGTACAAACGCTCACCAATATCCTAGCAGACCCAAATATGTCTGCAGTTGGGAGACCTTGATCGGTCAGGGAAAGGCTTGTATTTTGTCAATAATCACCTCAGGTATGACCTTTGTCTTACCCAACCACACAACGCCCAAAAACTTGATGGATAAGCCAGGGCCTTGGACCTTTTCCTCATTCACCGCCCAGCCACGTGACTTCAGGTGGCAGAGAAGAGAGGGAGCTGCTTGATCTAAATCTAAAAGAGAATCAGATGTTAATAAAATATCATCAACATAATGAAACAAGGCCACAGAGGACGGGCGATCCCACTGTGCCAAATCCTGGGCCACGAGCCCATGGCAGATAGTGGGGCTGTGCAAGTATCCTTGCGGAAGGACTTGAAAAGTCCACTGCCACCCATCCCAAGTAAAAGCAAACTGCTCTTGACACTCAGGTGCAATGTCAATGGAGAAAAAAGCATTGGCCAAGTCCACTACATAGTGATATGTTCCCAGGCGGACAGTCAGACGATCCATCAAATCATGAATTGAAGGCACTGCAGCGTGCAAGGGTGGCGTCTTCTTATTTAACTCCCTATAGTCCACAGTCATCTGCCAGGTCCCATCTGACTTCTTGACAGGCCATACTGGGGAGTTAAAGGGATTACACGTTGGCCCCACAATATGTGCTTTCTCCAATTCCAATATTGTACGACCAATCTCATCCTTTCCTCCTGGCAGGCGGTACTGTCGCACTGTAACCATGCGCCAGGGCTGTGGCAACACTTGAGGAGGGTGGTGAGCATGCCCGCGTGTCACCGATGTCACCACCCGGATCCGGAGACGGAACTCTCCTACAGACGCCTGTAGGCTGAGGCCATGTAGCACGTCCACCCCTAGAATATACTCAGGAACAGGGGAGACATAAACCTTGTAGGTACGAGGAGGAAGCCTTCCTATGCCCAGTGGTAAGGAAAAGGCTTTCACAGTCACAGTTTTCCCCTGTAGCCATCAATGCAGATTGCTGGTCCAGGGAACAGTTCTGTGTTCCCATAAACAAGACTGCAGTCTGCGCCGGTGTCAACTAGGGCCAAAACCCTCTGCACATTAGAAGGGGACCAATGTATGGACAGTTCCACGTTGGGCCTCCGGTCCTCGCTTGTCCTCTCTGATCGGGTACCTTGGCCCCACCCCTAAGCAAGCTGAAAGGGGTCGGCCTCAAGCGGCCGCATGAAATCATGGAGAAACATGGGTCGTGCTTTCCCAGACTTCTCCTTTAGGCTTCTCTGGAATTGCTGTTCCAGACGCAACTGTTTCCAAAGTTCTAACAAGAGTGCATTGGGTTGTCGATCTATCTTCTCCCAATCAACCCCTACTGCCACGAGATCATACCATGTCTGTGCACGTGTTACTCTCTGAGGCCTGCAACCTCGCCCCTTTACTTTTGATTTGGGCTTCCAGGTCTCAACTGCATGGACCTCCTGTCTTAACTTCCTTCATCTCCGGCTTTCAACATCCCCTAGGGTGGCCGTAGCAGTTGTAACTCATGGATCCATCGCCCCACATAAGGCATTAAGAATGGCAACCAAGGATCCAAAAGCACACGCAGGTGCAGTATCCAAAACCAGATTTCTCATTCTGGCTGCAAAAAGTTCGTCATCAGGCCCCTGCATATTAAGCTTGAAAATAGCATGTCTCATACCCATTTCACGGATTATTTGCGTAAGTTCTGTATATGACTGCCATTGACTCACAGTGTCTGGCAGCTCGCCAGCCTGTTCCCATACGGTGCGTACCGCAGCAGTGAGCCACTGCATTAGAGTGTGGTTGCCCTGGTTTTGAGCCAACCTATGGCAGTTCTGTAACCTTTGTCGCAGGGACGGGTGCACTGTCACGAAAGCTGGCTTTTCCATTTCGCCTGGGGAGCAGAGAATGTTGTCTGCTCCTTCATCCCATAAACGTAATAGCCAAGACAAGACTGGCTCTCCAGGGCGCTGTCTGTACCGCCTCACCAGCTCCTGCCACTCAGTGGGAGTGTAAGGGGTGTAGGTCATGAACTCAGTCACAGCTGGGTTGCCGGCAGCAACGCCCCCGGGGCCCAAAGGTTGCTCATGCTTTACCTTTTGCTTCAAGATGGGCCGGGCTTGGGGGTTGGGAGCTACATTGTCTCCACTCGCTGCCTCTGCCTCAGAGTCTCCACTGTGGGGCCCTTCTTCTAACAGGCAGACCCAGGCTTCCAGCACCTCCAAACAGGACACCTGGTCCGGCACCTGGGCTATTTCATGAAGCGCACTTTCCGTGTTGAGACTGAAGGCCGTGAGGAACATCCAGCCCACACGGCTGGCTGTAGCCTTCGCCTCCTCTGGCAACCGCTCAGCCAGAGCCTGCAGGGCCCTCTCCACGCTGGCCAGAGAACCATCCATGTCCTCCCACCCCTCCTTGGGGGTCCAACTCCTGAGAACAGTGGCCACCGGACACCGCACACTGTGTGGGGGCCACACGTCCTCCTGCCCAGAGTCAGACTCCATTCCTACCTGGTCGGAATCTTGCTCGCCATGCCAGGTGTCTGAGTGGGTGGAGTCCTCGGTGTAAGATGTCCACAACCCTCGGAGCTTAAGGCCGCAGCAGATTATCAAAATGAAGGCAATGCCTTCCATGGCCAAGAGGGTGGTGTGCCAGCTGGATGCTTGAGTCTCCCAGGCAGACCATGTTTCCCGTTCCCGATGTCACTCCTCATCGGCCTCTTGAAGCTGGGCTCTCACGTGCACAAACGCTCCATCATGCTTTGGTAGGTTTTGACCAGCACTGTACCCTGCTTATGAAACTGAGCTTTTATACGTGTAAACTGCTCCAGTACATCCTGCTCGCAGCGCCATGTGTCGTGCGAGGCGGCCTGTTCCCCACATAAGAACGCAGGATGTGGCTATGCCAAAAAGGAACACCCACGGAGCCATAGGTAGGGGAGTCATATCACTATAATCTCACTGGAGGCTGGGTTCACACGATGTGCAACCTGCTGTCCGCTTCTCTGCCAACAGACCGACTCCCCTCGACTTGACTCCCCAGCGCAGCCACAGCAGTTATATTAGTGTTCAAGGGCTCAATGGTTACAGGTGACAGCCAACTAGCCACAGCTGATGGCCATCTACTACCCAAGCCAGCACCTTTGCACATGAGGCCGAGAGCCTGGAAACTGCACTCCTGGCTCTGTCCCCACAACAAGGTATTATATTATACCTGGTATTTATATTATACCTGGTATTTATATTATATTATATTATATTATATTATATTATATTATATTATATTACATTATATTATATTATAAGACCCGGTCTTATAGTAAAATAAGACCGGGTCTTATATTAATTTTTGCTCCAAAAGACACATTAGAGCTGATTGTCCAGCTAGGTCTTATTTTCAGGGAAACACGGTATGTGCCCAGTGTGTCCATGTTCAAGGCCATTTGTATGAGGCAGCCCCTTCTCTCCAACACACTGAAAAGTGGCTGGATCAACAACACAGACACAAAGACAGCTAGAGCAAGATAGATGTGCTTAAAGGAGGAAGTATGGGTCTGGTCCTATGGCTCAAACCCGTGGGGAAGGCAGGGCTTGAGACATAACTGCAGAAGGACCTCCTCAACTGTATGTGTTTATTCCTGAGTTTCTCAGTGCATGGAGGAACGCATGCTGTCAGGCTTTCTCAGTCTCTGTTTGTCTCTGTCCTCTTTGTTTCTCTGTGTCTCAGTCCCCACCACCCTGCTTCAAAGACACAGACAAGGGGGTGGCTGGGAATAGAAGGGGACTCACGCCCTGGGTATCAGTTTATGGAGGCTGTGCTGATATACAACACTGCAAATTCTAGACCTGCAGCCTTGGGATGGAGGCAGACCCAGTGTAACTACATCATACCACCTCCTGCCAGGGCCCTGCTTGCTTGTCTGGCCCCAGGTCTTCTCACTCCCCAGTTCTTATTCATCTTACAGCACCCCACAGCTGCCCACAGTCCCCATATACTAATTGAAGAGGAAGGGAGACAGCCTTGCAGCTATCAACTGGTAGCTGGCACTAACCACCAGGCAACGATGCTCCCTACGTATAAATGATGCCACCCTGTGGGGACAGAGTCCCAGAGAGCAGTTTCCAGGCTCTCGGCCTCACGTAGAAAGGTGCTGGCTCAGGTAGTAGATGGCCGTCAGCTGTGGCTATTGGCCGTCAGCTATAACCAGTTAGCCAGTTAGCCACTGATATAATGGGCGCGGCTAGGCTGGTGAGTCAAGATGAGAGTCGAGAGTCAGTGGGTTGGCAGGCAGAGAAGCAGACGGCAGGTTGCAGGTCATGTGACTCCAGCCTCCAGTAAGACTATAGTGGTATGACTCCCCTACCTATGGCTCTGTGGGTGTTCCTTTTTGGCCTAGCCATATCCTGTGTTCTAATGTGGGGAGCAGGACTAGAGGCCCCGCAGGCTGCCTCACACGACACACCCCCAATATCTGAAGATGTCACACTGGGACCATTGGGTGAACAAGACAGAAACAAAACCCCTCTGTAATTGTGTCTGAGCTCAGACCAAAAGACCACAAAAATGACCAAACATGCACGCTCTCCACTAACACAAGTGATGCTGCTTAATTACCATTCCTTTGCCTCCTAGATACAAATTATCAGGATACTCAGTCATCAGACCAGCCTCCTCCTGAGAGCACCCAACCCAGAGTAGAGCCCTGCTTACCTGACCCCTCACCCCAGGTCACCTAACACACTGAGACACCTTGGGAGTCTCCACAGTATACACCCTCCCTTCCTGCAGTGAAAAATAAACCCAACTTTATGTGACCACAGGTGTGTTCCTAGTGGCCTCTGGCTAGAGGGTACCGACTTTATGCTACTGACACATTAACCAGTTGGTCTGTGTTCCTATAATTAGCAATGCTAATTATATCCTCTTTTGAACAAATGTGACAGACGCATCTTCTAGGTTGCCAACAAGAATCAATCACACAAACCTGAAAGTGACCATTTAACTTATATGCAGAGTTTTTAAGTTAAGATTAATAAAGAATGTGATTCTTTCTAAATCAGTGCTTCTCCACCTTTCACATGCACATGGATCCCTGGGGATCTTGCTAACAAAGCAGATTCTCACTCACTCAGTGGGTCTATAGTTGGGCAATGCTAATGATCACTGATGATGATTGATGCTCTCCAAAAAAGTCCAGACAGTCTCTATAGTTTTCCAACTCAGAAGAATTATGTCACATGGAACAGAAGATATGATTTTAAGTGTGCTCTGGTGTAAAACACTTTTGAATTAGAGGAGGGGGAAATGTGTTTGCAAAATAAAAATGAGGTATCTGGAAAGAAATCTCTAACAAAGAAAATTAAGGCTTTAGGAAAAGCTATTTTAGGTTTTTGTAGCAACCTTGGTTACATCAATTGAGGAAAGCGGGAACCTGAAATGATCATTGGTGGACAAAAATATCCCCATGAAGGCCCAAAAAAGTAACTTTCCTGCCTCTTAGATGTTATGTGACTGTCGTGCGCGGAGGCCTTCTCGTTGCGCCATCTTTCAGGCGGGGAGGCCTGCGGGGTCTCTGCTCCTGCTCCCCACACAAGAACGCAGGATATGGTGAGGCTGAAAAGGAACACCCACGGAGCCATAGGTAGGGGAGCCATACCACCACGGTCTCACTGGAGGCTGGGCCCACCGGACGCCGACCTGCCGTCCGCTTTTCCGCCAACCGACCGACCGACGACGCTCCTCCACTCTCTCGACTCTGTTCCTCTCTCTCGGCTCTCCTCTTCCGCTCTCCTCGGCTCTCCTCTTCCGCTCTCTTTGGCTCTGCTCGGCTCTGCTCGGCTCCTCGGCAATCCTCATAGCCGCAGCAGTTACACCAGCGGCCAATCGGCTAACCGGTCACAGCCGACGGCCAATCAGCCACAGCCGACGGTCATTCACCACCCGAGCCAGCACCCTTCCACGTGAGGCCGAGAGCCTGTAAACTACTCTCTGGGGCTCTGTCCCCACAGTGACAGAGTTCAAGTGTGTCTTCAAAAGCAAGTTTGGAAATTTCTTAAGCTTTCATATGAAAAAAATTAAGTTAAAACAAAAAATCTCAAGCAGTCAGCAGCCCTAGCCTACCAGTTGTGCAGGTGGCCCATTAACTGACTTGGGGCATGGTCTGGGCAGACTCCTGGGCAATTCCAAGTGTCACCAGGGTTGAGAACCACTGTCCTAAGTCATCCTTTCAAAAAACCCCCAAAGTCTTATCAGTTGACCAGCCCATGAAAGCCTGTACCAGGCTACCACAACTTAAGAATAAGGGATACAATGACATTCTTGTTTTAATCTGCATCCTTTTCAGTTTATGTTTTTATGCATCACAAAATCCCATGAAACGCATTAGGAAAAAAATACATCAATATCCTGTTGAGCAGCTAGAGAGCCAAGTGAAGAAGGAATGTGGAACATTATATTGGAAATAATGTTTTATATCCAAATCCTCATTTTTAAAAGTTCAGCTTCAATAATCTCTATCCTTTCCCAATACTTTTCATGCCACCAATTTACATAATCATTAGCAGAGGCCAACTTTGAAAATATAATACTAATTATCTGAGGCTCTATGTATTCAAAACCTACGGCCAAATTGCTAAGATAGATAAGAAAACAACCTAATTTTAAAAATCAGCAAAAGACTAGAGAAGATATTCCAACAAAAAAGATACATGATTGGCAAATAAGCACATGGAAAGATGCTCAACATCATTAGTCATTAGGTGGTACAGTTAAAATCACAGAGAGGTGCACAGCATATCTATTAGAAGAGCAATCAACAAAAACAAATAAATACTTGACTTCCCAATGCCGGCAAGGTCACAACGCCACAGAAACTGCTATTGCCAGTGGGGATGCAACAGTGATACACTGCTTTGGGAAAGAGTCTGGCAGTTTCTTGTAAACTATACAAGGAAGAACAACCCATGATTCTCAAGAGGAAACACCTACGAAAATGGTCAGGGACACAGTTTATGTCCTCAGATGTCTAAAGAACAGCTTTCACAGTCTGAGTAAAAGAACAGAAGAGTAAACTTTAATGTGAATGTGCAGTGGGAGTGGGGAGGAGGTAACCCACTGCAGCTCCACACAGTCTGGCCTGATGCCTTTCTCTGGTGTCTGTTAACTAATCCCACAGGGCTGTGAGAACAACCTTCAGAAATGCTTTCCCTGCAGCCTGGACTCCGATTCTTACCTCCTTCATTCCACCTGTAATGGCAGATGCTTGAGGGGTGGTCTGGATGATGTGCTGCAGGATGCTGACATAAGTCTGAATTTCGAGAAGATTCTGTTGGAGGAAAGAAAGCATTCTTATTGAAACCTGAACTGCCCAAGTTTCTCCCTCCAGGACAAGGTGACCCCTGAGATGAATGCTTTCACATGTTCCATTGTCACAAATAGGACAGACGTGATCTGTGCAGAGAATACATTATATCTTTAATCTTCAGAAGAACAATGCAGCAGATAAACTGAAGCTTGGTTTATTTTGACATTTCCCTTCAGTTACATGGGTTCTTTGCTGCTGTCTTCATAGAGCCCTGGATGGCAGGGGTATGACAGAAAAGCAGAGCTGGAGGACAAAGGAGCCCCAGAGGGTACAAAAGGGCTTTTTCTGACCCCAGAATAGGGCAGTGCGTCAAAAGATGGAATTTGGTCAATTGGTCCCGGATTAACTCACTAGCTGTGTGAAGCCTCGAGCAAGCCATCTATATCTCCTAAAACTCAGGCCCTTCTATAAAAGCAGGATAACAATCTGAACAGCATCTGTGCCCAGCTCTGTGCATGAGGACTGATAACGTCGCACAGCTGCCCCCTAGGCCAGATAATGGTCACCTTGTGTAGGAAGCTATACACTATCCCCAAATCCCACCTCAGCCCCAACCCAGGCCAGGAACTCACTGGCACAGAAGTACAAAAGACCAACCCTCTTGCCTCAAGGTGCAAACCACCTTGTAGTGTGACTCACACTCGAGTCCTTACCCCTGCGGTGAGATCAGGCTGAGGCTCCAGCCCAGGCCCCTGCCCTGTTCCTACCCTGAGCTGTCTCGCTTCCCTTCCTCCCTCCCCTTCTCCTGGGCGCTCTCCACCGACACAGTAATCCCACAAAAATCACCACCTACATCTCTGCTGATGGGGAACCTGACCTAAAACATTATCTCATGAGGTTGTTGTTGAGATCCAATGAGATAATGCATGACAGCATCACAGTGTGAGCGCTTATTATTATTATTATTATTATTATTTTCTTGTTATTATTTAAAATGGCCCTAAAGAGTGTTTTGAGCTGCTTAGAAACTGCCCCCAGGCACTGCTCCCTTGATTCCAGAAAAGTACAGCAGTCAGGAAGGCAGGAGAGGAAGAACCAAAACAGACCTGATGGAAAGCTGGAGGAAACCAAAGGGAGAGAGAATATCCCCTCATTGCAAAGGAACAGGGCCACTTTCATGCTGAAGCAGGTACAAACTAAGGCAGGAAGGGAATCCAATGCTTACTGAGCATTCGCGAAGCTATAGGTTGTACCAGGTGCTTTCCTGTATTGTTTGGGTTCCCAAAAGCAGACTATTCAATACATTGAATATTGTGTTCCTCCCAAATTCACATGTTGAAGCTCTAACTCCCAGTGGGATGGTATTTGGAAGTGGGGCCTTTGAGAAATAATTAAATTTAGATGTGGTCATGAGGGTGGGGCCCCATGATAGGATTAGTGCCCTTATAAGAAGAAGCACCAGACATCTTGCTCTCTCTCCATGCACATGTTCCTAGGAAAAGCCAGACAAGCACACATGAAGAAGGTGGCCGTCTGCAAGCCAGGAAGAGGGCCTTGCCAGAATCTGACCAGTCTGTGGTACTTTGTTATAGCAGCCTGAGCTGACTAAGCATAGACCCTGAGAGAAGGATCCGAGTGCAAATAGTTTAGTTGGGCAAAGATGCCAGGAAACATGAGAAGTGGAGTGGGGAGGTGAGACAGGGAGGGAAGGCAGCCAAGAAGGGGTGTGTTACAACTGTGGGCACCAGTTCAGTCCCAGTAGGGAGCCAGTGCAGAGTAGCAGGTGAGAGGGAGCTGGGAGGTGTACCCACCACCTTGCATCAGTCACTGGCTGAGGCTTCTCCCGGGGTACTAATTCCTCAAAACTTCCTATGAGGTGGAGCAGCCCTCCACTGCCTGGAGAAAGTCCTGAGGAAGGGCTGCAGATACTGGCAGTTGGAGGGAGGCCAGAGCCCCCTGGACAGGTCAGCCCTGAGGGCCATGGCCACAGGTCTGCAACATTCAGTTAACCACACAGCTCTGTGGACAGTCTGGCATTTGCATTTTGAAAATGAAGAAGCTCAGAGAGGTTAGGCCACTTGGCCATGATCACATAGCTCCAGGATTTGATTTTTCCAGTACCAAGGCCCCCAAGAATCAGGCCTATGAGAAGCTGGCAGGGGTGGGGGACAGATCAAAGCGGAGGGTTCTAAGCACCATGGATTCCCTCAATGTACTTGCTCAGAGGTAGAGTTAAAAAGTACATATACTTTGCATTTTCTGTATTTCTTCAATTTCTGAGCTGAAATAACTGCCAGGTTATACCTTAATCAAGATGGATCTGTGTAAAATCACTTTGTGAACTGTAATGTACTATAGAATTATTAGTTCCTAACCCCTCCCCCTCACTCCCTCACTCTCCCCACTACCACCACCACCACACACACACTATTGCCTCCTCCTGTATGTCTGGCTCACTAAGAGCTGTCCAGCAACCAACCCATCACCCACTTGGTTCAGGGGCAATGCACACAAAAGTAACCCACCCTAGCAGTTTCACTTTTCAGCCACGAGTGCCCCAGACTTATCTGGCCAAACACGAACTGGGTTATCTGGTGGAAGGTCTTCAGAAGGGTTGTGGATACCTTTTTGTACCTGTCCTTTGTTGCACTGATATCATCCTGCAGAAACTGTGCTTCGATCTGAAGGTGCAGGTTACACAGTAAAGCTTCATCAGCTTCCTGCAATGAGAAAGAGTTGACACCGGGCTCTATGGGGCTCACAATGGAGGCATCTGGCATAGGTGTGAAATCACTGGATGTATGTGCTCATGGACCACCTGGGGTTTTAATAAATGCAGATTGTTATTCAGTCGGTCTGCAGAGTGGGGTTCTAAGATTCTGCATTTCTAGCAAGGCAGGTCCAAGGTTAGCACATTGGACCTGATCAAGAATAATAGCTCTCAACAGGGAATGATTTTACCCCCAAGGGACAGTAGGTAATATCTGGAGATATTTTTAATTGTCACCATTTGGGGGGTGGGGTGTTACGACTGCCATCTGGTAGGTAGAGGCCAAGCATGCTGCTAAATATCCTACAATACACAGGACAGCCCCACCCAACAAAGAATTCTCTGATCCAAAATGTCATAGTGCCAGGGTTGAGAAACCTTGATCTAGAAAGATCAGGAACAAAGTGAGAGTCATTTATATACCAACAACCTTAAGTTTTAAGTTACATCTATATTTGTTCAATATCTCATTATTGGTGAGTTGAATTTCTAAGATTAAGAAATAGTTTTCCCATAACACTGAAAACTTCATTTTAGTAGTTTTCTCCCAAGGACTGTTGTCTCTTACCTTTAGACTATGACTGTTTAATACAAAATGTATGTTTTAGAATGATTGCTGTGGTACATTGCATTGGTTCCTTTAAAGTTGGAAATCACATTTATGACAGAAGGTTTAATGTTTTCACCAAACTTTTCGATAATTCACCAAGTTTTCTCTCATGGATCTTATTTGGATAAACCAAAGAGGTTGAAGAGCTATTTGTGCTCTTAATAAGATAGTGCTGTGATGACTGGAATTGACTTTAATACTTCAGTGGGCCAGTGCCATAGTATAGGTGAGTGTTATTTGGGCTCCTCAAAATTGCCATTCCTGAGATACCGCTGCCATGCATACCTACCAAAACCTTAGACCTTGCTAAGTAATTTTTCACTGACATTAATGATTTGTTAAAAACATGATGGATGTTAGCATAGGCTTCCGCACTGAACAGCTCTATAGGATTAATCTTAGGCATAGTGGAGGGTTTCATTCTTCCTAAGTGTCTCTTCCAGGTTTCTGCTCCAGGGTGAATCCCCCAGCCTCTCTACACTCTAATTTCCAGTTACCAAATCCTTTCCTCTAAAGATTGTTTCCTCTGAAATCCTTTCATGGGTACCAGGGACACCAACACTTGGTGACAAGGTAGGGAACCTTCAGAAAGATGGAAGGAAGGACCCCGAGATCCAGAGCTGGCTCCTTCTCTGTGGCCCCGGACTCTCCTGCCTGCTTTCTCTGAGGCTCCACTTGCTTCTCAGCCCTGGAGCTGGGCCTCCTCTACCCACTGGGAGAAGCAAGAGCATGTGGGAAAATTGTACTCTTTGAGAGATCCACACATGGGATGAAGTTTTTGTTTTTTAAAATCTGAATTAAATGAATGAACCAAATTACAAAAAGGGTCACATGTTTCCAGGTATAGGGCTCTGAATTGTCTGAACTAAGTTAATGTGAAATCTAACTGTGGGTGTTTGGCTTCTGGGCTCATTCTTTTGATTAATGAATTAATCAGTTACTGACTTTCGAGGAGCTCTGCCTTCAGGAGTTTACCATTCTGGGGGTTTACCATTCTGGGGGTCCTCAGATCCTATCACAGGGACAGATACACAGAGTTCAATGAAAACTCAACAGTATTGTTTTGCTTTCAGAAGATGCATACTGCCCAACCCTGGGCTATGGGACCCTTATTTGCCCTTGTGTAAATAAGACATTAATTCCCCAGGGGAAGTGGGCAGGCCCCTTGGAGGTCCAGGTATCTGGCTTTCTGAATTACCTAGAATTACCACATGAGCCTGGTAAAACCCTTTAGTGAGAAGAATGATGGTGAAAAGAAAGCCTGGGTATCTTTCCAGCAATAGGAAAGGGTAATTTATAGACCCCCAAAGGAAAAACAGCCATCTCTCAGGAAGGACAGACACCAGGGCAGTCCCAGGAACCTAAGCAGCAGGAGTTAATGGCACTGCCCTCAGAATGACCCAGCTCCAGATGAATTCATCTCTGTGCCTCAGGAGTCATGTTTCTGGGAGAGAGAGCTGTGATTGGCCAACAGTTCACAAGACCATCATCTTGATTGACAGTTCTACCAAGACCACACTGATAGGAAGGAAAGTCAAAGCATTTGGAGATGCAGGCCCATTCCCTTCAAGTACAGTGGTTCTTTGTGGAAGTGATTTTCAACTCTGGGGATGGGACACCCCTTAAAGGGGGCATAGTTAAATCTGGGGCAGAGGGAGTATTGGGTGAAGACTTGAACTTTCTGGATATTTTTCAACCCTCTTTCACCCCTTATGCCCCTTTTAAGACTACTGCTGAGGATGGGTGAGGTGGGGCAGAGAATTCTCAAACATTTTAATTTTTACGTAAAATTCATCTACAATTTATCCACAATCACTACAGCTGAAGAACTGAAAATAGGGTTTCAATAACCCTTTTTTATTGCTTATAGAGGGATCAAACTCTCAGAATTTTAGTAATGGAAGGGACCCTAGAGATAATTGGTCCTCAAACTTTTTTAAGACACAAATATCATCCTTCAAACAAAATATGTCCAGGAAGCCAATGCATAGAGGCAAAGCAGTGATGCTCTTCTTAAAGGATGTGATGAGGGGAACAGGCACCCCACCCTCCCAACAACCCTCCGCCTCAGAACCCTTTCAAGCAAATCCATGGAACCTGAGCGCTCTGCCAAACATAGCTCAGAAACTAGGGGAGGGTGAGCCAGATTGACTGTGTGGGTCATTCAGATAGTTAAAGGTTAACGGAAGACAGTAGGACTGGAATATGTCTTGGGCTTTTCTCTACTGGTCAAGAGTGTACGTGCTGAGTCCTGATCCCATCCTGCAAGGTGCCTGCCAGTCTTATCCCAACTCTCTCTTAGGATCATGCCAAAACAACACTCTTGTATCCCATCAACCAAGCCTTTAAAACTGCTCATGCAATAGTTTAGTGGTTACCAGAGGGTAAGGGGGGAGGGGGGTGGTAGATGAGGGTAAAGGGGATCAAATACACGGTGATGGAAGGAGAACTGACTCTGGGTGGTGAACACACAATGTGATTTATAGATGATGTATTACAGAATTGTATACCTGAAATCTATGTAACTTTACTAACAATTGTCACCCAATAAACTTTAATTTTTTTAAAAAACTGCTCATGGAGATACTGTGTTTCCCCAAAAATAAGACCTAACTGGAAAATAAGCCCTAGCATGATTTTTCAGGATGACATCCCCTGAGCATAAGCCTTAATGCATCTTTTGGAGCAAAAATTAATATAAGACCCGATCTTATTTTCGGAGAAACATGGTAATAAAAAGCCACTCAATATTTGTCCTTAAAAAAGATATTAACCAGAGGCTTCTGCAAGCATATTTTCTTGCTTTGAAGACAATTATCTGATAAATTGCCCCGGAAAATTCCCAAAGGTAAGTAGGTACCTTTGGAATGTACAGTTGCTGATATGTTGAAGAGAATTTGTTTAGAAGTGCTTTCTTTTGTTTGCACCAGAACTCAGAAATGTGTATACGCTTGTGTTTTTATTATGCTTTGGATGTTGTCAGCTGCACTTTCAAAAGCTCCACAAGCAGAAGCATCTAGATTTTTTCTAATTCAAGACTTTGGGTCACTAGTCTAATTTTAGGAAACATTCCAACACTGACATTGTGTGTGTTTTAGACCTAGGTCAGTGGTTCTCAAAGTGTGATCCCTGGCCCATGCCACCTGGGAAATATTAAAAATATTAAATATCTGGAAGATCCCAAACCCACTGGATCAGTTTCTGGGGTCAGGGCCCAGGAATCTGTTTTGACACACACTCCAGGGGACGCTGATGATGCACACTGAAGTTTCAGAGCCACGGATCTGACCATTGTTAAAAAAGGGACTGGAGAAATAACTAGAATTCAATGTACCCTTGAAAAATTACCCTTGCCAACCCATTCACAGAACTGCTAAAAACCCATTCAAACCCCCACTGTCTGTATCTACATCCAGGCCCAAATCCACCTCTGAGCAGCCCAATTCAAAAACAAACAAAAAACCACTGCTAAAGAATGGATATTCAAGTTCATTACAATTTCTAGTTAATTAAGGCCTAATTAAAAAAAGAAAAAAGAAAATAAAACACTTACTTTGATCCTGAATATAAAAAAAACTTTCCAAAACTTTTCAGGTCACTTTCCTTCCAGGTGCTCAGGCTGGCCTGGAGGAAGGGGCTAGGTATGTTCAGCAGCTCTCCACGCTCTCTCCACCCACTGCCTCATTTCCCTCTCCATTCTTCCTCGCTCTACCCCTACCCTTCTGTTCTCTGAGCCTCCTCAACCCCAGCCTCCTCCTAAACTCCTCTTTCCCAGTTCCCTCTCCTTCTCTTCTCCAGAAGTTCTTTCCAGCCTTAGGAATTCTTGAGCATCTGAGAGGCTTGTAGCCCTGAAGGTGAAAGCTTCATGCCCACCCTTTCATTCCCTGAACTCCCTTGACTCTAGCTCTTTCCCAGACATGTTTAAGACACACGAATTACATAGAAAAGGGCCTATGGCATCTTTAAGTATTTCTTTAAATTTAAATTGTCCTTAACTGAAAGCATTTGACTACAGCTTACATCATTTTTAAATTCTGGGGATTTAAAACATAAAAAAAAAAGAGCAAAACTTTAAAGTCTGCTCCTTACAGTTTTCTTAAGATAAGCAACATCAGACATTATTGGAATACACACACACACACACACACACACACACACACACACACACACACACGAGGTCTGACAATTAAGTTCATGAACTCATCCTAGAAAAAGTGCTCCATACCTCATTGCTGAATATCACTATGGTCACTTTTGAAGTGCTCCCCTTGGGAAGCTATGCACTGACGCCAGTGCCTAGTCCACCCTTCAAAGCAATTTTGGAACTCTTTTTCTGGAATGGCCATCAGAGCTGTCATCATATTACCCTTGATGTCCTGAATGTCATCAAAATGTCTTCCTTTCAATATTTCCTTTATCTTCAGGTGAAGAAAGAAGTCATTGGGAGCCAGATCAGGTGAGTAAAGAGGGTGTTTCAATACAGTTATTTGTTTACCGGCTAAAAACTCCCTCACAGACAGTGCCCTGTGAGCTGGTGCATTGTCGTGATGCAAGAGCCATGAATTGTTGGCAAAAAGTTCAGGTCGTCTAACTTTTCCACGCAGCATTTCCAGCACTTCCAAATAGTAAAGTTGGTTAACTGTCCAGTTGGTACAAATTCATAACGAATAATACCTCTGATATCATTGCAACAAGTTCATGAACTTAATTGTCAGATCTTGTGCGTGTGCCAAAAAAATGTATACCATTTTAAGAAAGGAAAAAACTGTATTAAAATTGTAATACTCAATATGTACTGATAACAAATGATGAATACAAGTCACATTTGTCTTCTGCAATTACAAGAGGTGCTCAAAGTGGTTACATCAGCATAACTTTAATACAGCTTTGTCATTTCTTAAAATGTGCATACATTTTTTTGGCACCCTCTGTATATATATGACCAAAATGTAATCAAACAATACGGTGAATGTTTAAATTTAAAAAAAATTTATTACAGTAACAGACTCATTGCCATGAATCCCCCTCAGAATACTCCCCCTCACTTTGAACACACTTATTCCATTATTCTTGCCACTTTCTGAAGCAGTTCTGGAAGTTCTCTTTCGTGAGTGTCTTTAGTTGTGCTGTCATGGCTGCCTGGATTTCCTAAATCATTTTGATTTTGGGGAAGAGCCAGAAGTCTCACTGTGTCAGATCTGGTAAATAAGGGAGATGAGGACACACCGTAATGTTTTTATTTGACAGAAATTGCTGGACCAGAAGCCATGTGTGACATGGAGCCTTTCCACTTTGATCACAAAATATGGTCAATGCAGCTGCCGAGTGCCATCCAATGGAAAGGCAGGGATCTTCAATACAGGAAGCAGCATGTTGAAACTTAGTAACAGTGTGTGACAAGTTTCAGCCTTTTCGGTGCAGTCAGTCGAGTGTGAGCTATGGTTGAGAGAAGGTGTGTTTTAAAGTGTGCCGTAAATCATCCATCATGACAATACTCCATGTCACACATCACTTCTGGTATATGGCAATTTCTGTCAAATAAAAACATTACGGTATGTCCTCATCTACCTTATTCACCAGATCTGGCGCCATGTGACTTCATCACAATGACAGATAAACATTTTGAATCTATTCAGGACATTCAGACAGCCATGACAGGGCAACTAAAGACACTCATGAAAGAGGACTTCCAGAACGGCTCCAGAAAGTGGCAAGAACGATGGGATAAGTGTGTTCAAAGCGAGGGGGAGTATTTCGAAGGGGATTAATGACAGTGTGTCTTTTACTGTAATAATTTTTTTTATTTAAACATTCACTGTATTGTTTGATCACACCTTCTATATATCCAAGAGGTTAGCCAAACACAAATACTTAAAAGTCATTAGGAATTCTTACTACATCAAAAGTCTTAAAAATCTGAGTAACTTTGACCATAGTATGTAAGTAGCATGTGGAGGAATTTATTTCATTTCAAAGTGCATAGCAAAGAATGGCTTGCTTTAGTTGGTGGTTAAAAATACAGGAGCTTTTTATTTAAATGGAGGTTTAGTTACATGGGAAGTATTAATAGATGTTTTGTGAAAGCAGCAATAATCAGTCCTGTCACATACATTGTAATATTTTCCAAGCAAGATTCAAAGACTCTGTTAATGATTCCTGCTGTCCCCCATTTCCTATGGCCACACCCAGGGATGTGAGACCAGAGGAAATGCACACTGAGACCAAAGGAAATGGACACTGAGACTGAGTTGACCACCAAAACCTCATTGATATGTGGAAACATTCAAAGATTTATTGACCAAAATCATTGATATCATAAGCCAACATTTACTCTTTCATTTTCACCCCCTTCTTCTCATCTATCTCAATGGACAGAGAATCTAAAAGGCCAGGCTTCACGTGGCCTACCCTTTGAGAAACTGTCTTAATTTGGGTTCCTCAGAAGCAGACCCTGAGGGAAAGATTGGGTACCCATCATTTATCTGAGAGGTAATTCCAGGAGCATTGGTAGGGAAGGTGGGGGTGATACAGGGAAAGAAACAGAGCCAATAAAGCTGTGTAATGAGCAAGTTATGACTCTGCACAAACTGGGCTCAGTCCTGCTAAAGGTCCTCTGAGAGACTGAGGAACTAACCTATGAACTGTTGATACAAAGGATGGGCCAACTGAGGGACTCATCCACCTTCTCCTATGCCTCAGTGGCTGAGGGTCGCTCCTAGGGTACTAATGCCCACACTTCTGGACTATGCCTCCCGCGGATCATACATGTTTCCACAGCCAGAGAAGCTGCCAGTGTGCTCAGTATGACTACATGACCTTGGGCGCTGCCCAGGAAAAATGGACGCGGCACCAACATCAAGTGTGAAGTGACCATCTTTACCCAGAGACAGTGGTTTTGTGTCTGTCTCCTGGGAGACAGAGATTCTCGACTATCCTTCGGAGGTGAAGAAGGAGCCATGGACATAAAAGACACTACTCCGCCTATATCTGCCACACAGATAGATGGTAGGGTTCTGAAGTCATTTAACCTCACCAAGAGTGAGTTTCGTCACTGGCAAAGAGAGGGGGTTGGACTGGGTCATTTCTGGGGGTAAAACCAATAACCACAGGTTCTGAGGTTCCTGCAAGTTAGTGCAAGGACCTCTCCATCTCACTGCATTTACATGGTGTGTTGGTTATTTCTGCTACATCCGAGTACTGCTTGAACTGTTCTTCACCCATATGTTTCTTCAAATTGATTCATTCTTATTTGCATGTATTTAAAAAGTAACTTTTAAATGTCACCTGCTATAGGAAAAAGGTAATCATAAAAATAAATTTACAACTATTAATATTAAAAAGTTGTTCTTCCATATACCATCGAAGACTATCTCCCTTTCCACCAGGGTTAGGCACTCTACACTATGGAAAAAACTAAGCTGCCATCCGTCGCATGAAGTGCTTAATAATAACTATGACAGGCAAGTCACAAACATTATTATATCATTTAATTCTCACTAGGAACACAGACAGATATCCCCTGCTATGGTGGTGGGAACAATTATTATTCCCATTTCACAGATTAAGAAGCTGAGGCTCAGGGAGGTGAGGCAATTCACCCAAATTCTCATAGATACTCAGCAATAGTGTGAAGGGTTCTGTTAATAGGTCACACACCTTTAGGGATAGCATAGCTCACTGTGGGCAAAAGCGTCTTTCCCTAGACTAGGGAACACTGATGCCCTGTGCTGGCCCTCGCCCATGTTCTAGGTAGTATCTTTCCCTAGAACCTTCATAACATTCTCATAGGACTGATACTTCAATTGTCCACACAATATCACATTAAGGTGTTACACTCATGTTCTCAGGAGGGTGAAATGATCAAATGCCTTTCCTTTATTTTTCTTTTTTTTTTTTAATTTTATTTTATTAAATTTATTGGGGTGACAATTGTTAGTAAAATTACATAGATTTCAGGTGTACAATTCTGTATTACATCATCTATAAATCCCATTGTGTGTTCATCACCCAGAGTCAGTTCTCCTTCCATCACCATATATTCGATCCCCCTTACCCTCATCTCCCACCCCCCACCCCACACCCCCCTTACCCTCTGGCAACCACTTTATTTTTCATAACCTCTTATTTTTCTACTGAGAACATGTGTTGCTTTTCTACTGAGAATATGTGTTGTCTAGTAATAAGAGAAAACAAACAGAAGTTTTGAGCTTGTTTTTAAATTCAGTGTCACTTTCTACCGAAGGTAAAAAGAGGGACTACATTTTTTCTCCCTCTTCTTTGAGGAGGACACACAATGGCACTGGGTGAGTGACAACCTTATATGTTAGTCCAGAGAGAGCTCTGCTTGCAGTGAGGACAAATACTCACAAACCAAAACATGGTGATGTTAGGAGAGGCTAGACTGGCAAGTAAGTGAAGGGTGTCAGGTACCTACATCCCTGAAGGTGGTGTTCTGTGGGCAGGAGGGTTGCCCCATCTGGCAGCCTGGGATCGCCATCAAAAAGAATGGGATGAACTACAAGTGTCAGCAGAACAGCTGGGTGATGTCAGATGCTAATAAGCCCCAATCCCAAGCTCAGACTTCCAACAGGCATGGGCCATAGCAACCATCAACACAAGGTCAATTACTGAACCTGTGAGCTTACGGCTCCTGAAGCACACTCTCGCCACCACCTTTGTGTTTACATCTGGGGTGCTAATATGTTCCAGTTGGCCTGAGACAATCCCAGTATCTATCAAACAACCTGTGTAATTATTCACAGCACCTCTTTTCACACAATTCATTTTCTGCTCACACAGAGAAGGACTCAGAAGTATCAGGCAGTAGGTAACACAGACAAAGCAAAATTCAGTTTCCCCAAATTGTAGTTCTGACTTTCCCACCAATTACCAGAATAATTGCAGACAACTGAGGTTGGACAAAGCCACAGAAAGCAAGTATCGTGAGCTATTCCTGAAGGTCTGAAGTAGTTGACTGGAGTTCCATGTGGAGAAGGAACACATCTGGGCACAGCAGGGAAGGGTGTTGTGCTTTATCAGCAATTCTGATGAGGTTATGGGCAGGGCAGGAGGGGAGAGGAAGAAGGCAGCCATGTGCCCTGAATAAACAACGCTTCAACTAAACAGTCTCCATGGGTCCCTGAGCTCTGAAATGATCAGGAAAGGATAATGTTTACAGTTATTTGCCATCCCTGGTTTGTCCAACTACCTCTGTGGTCCAGGATTATTCTGTTAATTGGTAGTTAGGTTCTTCTGTCTACAGCAGAAAATCCAATCTGTCAGGATGGTGATAGAGGACCAGACGAAGGAAGGTGCCCCTGCAAAGAACAACTCCACACAAACTCTGCAGGAGGGTCTCCAGCAAGAAGCTAAGAATCCCTGGTGCCCATATGTGGCTATTTTGAGAATGAGGAGCTTGAGGGGAAATGGAAGTTTCTTCCTCTGCTCCCTTGAATTTCTCTGGGAAGAATAATCTTAAAACTTTTAGACAACAGGATAGATGTATCATTGCATCCAAATACGCACTGCCCAAAGCAAGTGCCCTCCTAAGTTTGGTGTCTGGGACCAGGATGTCTGAATAGCAAAACAACTCCAGTCACAGTAATGCTGGCATGTTTTGATAGCCCAGCACAAGCAATAAATTTAATAATCTAGGTTCTCTCCCACACCCTGTATCTTGTGGTAAGGCGTATGTGTCTGGCTGTGTGAATTCACACAAAGATTTAGTTGAAATCACAAAGTCAAGAAAGAGAGTGACCATAAAAGAAATAGGTGAATCCTGAAAATAACACAAAGAAGGGGTGTGAAAAACACTCACCACAGCCATCTAGTTCAATCCTGTCATTAATCTACTCAAAATCAAAGACTTGTTCAGCTCACCTTATTAAGCCGCTCAAGCATTTCTTTTAGCAGCAGTCGACCTTCACATTCCTTTTCATACCTGCAAATTGGACATATAAGCCAGAGATGAGTGGCTTCCATGATTCCACACGTGTTGATCACACAATCCGCATTAAATTTAATATGAGATGAGTTCTGTGCTCGCTCTTCAATGAGCAGTTCCTAATCTGAAAGCAGGTGCTAATGCTGCATTTTCAAGTCCATTGCCTCCCAACCTCTTTTACATCATGACACACACAGAAAGTGCCAACATGGGTACCATACATGGGGTACTTGGGAGCGGTAAGTGGAACTGGAGTCTCCCAGCCTGGAGGCCCAGCCCCAAGGCCCAACACCTCCCTCCCAGCCACCCAAGGGTGAGGGAATCACATCTTGGCACACCTATAACTCAAGTACAGCAGTAGCACAGACACTGGGAAGCTGCCCTCTGCATGATCCACGGCAAACACCACTAACCTGACTTTGTTTGGACTTCCTATACTATTGTATTTATTGACATGTGGCCATGTTTCTGGATTATGCCATTTAATGCTCACAAAACCTTGGGGAAAAGCAGCTATTGTTGCCATGGAAGGGTTTCAGAACAGGCTTCCCCAAAATGTGCCACTCTGGCATTTGAGTTGTCCTGAGTTAAAAGCAAGCAAGACCCTGAGAGCTCATGAGAAACTTTTACCTCTCCTGAAAGAATTTAAATTAGGGGCCTTGCCTGTAATAAGAGCTTTCACCAGAAATCACTTTTTATGACCTATCTATACGGCAGGGCAAACTTCTAATTACTGAGCGTCTGCTCTTCTTATCATCCTGCAATGACCCTCTAAAGCCCCAAGGTGCCTCTGAATGTCATATATACATCATTTCCCTGTCTTTGACCCTCTCAGGTATGTGAGGTTCCCATCTGTACATATGTAATTAAATTTGGTTATTTTCTCTTGTTAATCTGTTTCATGTAGATTTAATTATTAGACCATCCAAATGAACCTAGTAGGATAGAGGAAAATTTCTTCCTCCCCCTTACCCCCACATGTGGTTGGAAAACTGGACCAAAGTGAGGTTGAGAAACTGGCCCAAAGCCTCAGGCAGATGCTCCCAGCACATCACCCTCATCCTGGCAGCATCACCCCTGCACACCAATAGGCCTGCTCTGGGATGGCGGGCAGAGCAGGCTGGATGGGCCAGAGAGTCAGTGCCCCTGGCAGGAAGGTGAGTGGGTGCATAAATACCCCAGCTTTCTTGCCCTCATCTGGGACAGGTGAGGTGTGTCCTGCACTCCACAGTTCAGTCCCAGTTGCCACAGGGGTGACCTTCTGGATAATGCACCGTTAGCTACCTTTCCTTCCAGCCTCACTTCCTCACTCCCCAGTCCATGCTCCCTGAGGTCACCTCCCAAATAGGCTACCTGCCCTCAAATCTCTGTCCCAGGCTCCACTTCAGGAGGACTCCAAACTAAGAGAGGTGAGAAGTCAGAGAAAAACATAGTCACATTAGTTTTATATTTCACACCAGGATGTCACATTTAGAAGTCTCTTTTGCATGTAGCTCTAATGGAGCTAGAAATTTTTTTAATGGTTAATTAGCTTTGAGATTAAAACTGTTAACAAAATTTAATTATCTCACTGCTTTTTCCTGCTAGAAACATCTAAGAATTTCTGTAGCTTAAAAACAAGTCACTGATATGTGGTATATGAACCAAAAACAACAAAAGTACAAGACAAATAAATGAAAAACAAAAACTCATAGACACAGACAATAGTTTGGTGGGTAAGGGGGGTGGGGGGTGGGGGGTGGTAGATAAGGGTAAAGAGGATCAAATATATGGTGACGGAAGGAGAACTGACTCTGGGTGATGAACACACAATGGGATTTATAGATGATGTAATTGTACACCTGAAATCTATGTAACTTACTAACAATTGTCACCCCAATAAACTTTAATTTAAAAAAAACAAGTTTGATAAACAACATATTAATGTGATTTTAATGCTATAGTAAAAATCTAGATATTAAAGACAAATGACTTCATTATAAAATATTCATGATAAAACATTCATATATATTCATATAAGTGAATGTGTAAGTGAATTCATAAAGTGAAAAAAAACTTTGGCTTCAATTATCTGATTTTTCCACATTATTTTGGTTTTTAGCAATTTGGATAATTACTATATTCACCATTGTATTTTGATAGGGGTTTTTTTGTTTATTTTTATTTAGTTTTATTGTCTTTGACATTCTGCAGACCTGATTTTGAAATTATTCAACTATCTAAGTAGAGAATATGCCTGACAAGGCTGCATATACCTTCCCATATCTGTATAATCTTCACCTGCTTTGGCTAGCCATTAACTTACCTTTGGAATGTGAAACCAAACTTGTGTGTGTATACCCATCTATGTGGATGGGTATGGTTTTTATAATTTTTCAAATCCCACTACCCCAGTCAGAATATCAAATTTCTCCAAGGGGGTAATGGGAGGGAATAAATGAATGGGAATTATTAAATAAATCACGGAGCCTGAAGGGACTGCTCCATGATGGACATATAACTCAGAAGCAAGTGAAATGAAGAAAACTCAATATAGCCATTCCTTCAATGAGGGCTTAAGGGAGTCATGCTTGCCCAGCAAAATCACAGTAGATTGTGGCCTAATGACCACATGAAGGCATTTGGAGATCTAGGGAATCCTGCTGGCCCATGGAGCTGGGTATCTGAGCCAGCGTACACTTCCCTTTGCTTTAGAGAACATTAGCTGCATTTGAATGCGGTCCTAGGTCCTACCACTGGGTGTTACTCTGCAAGAGTCCAAGAATGGCTTCTCTCCAAGACATAGTAGCCTAGAGAGAGTATGGGCCCAATGCAAGAAAACCCGAGATCAAATCCTGCCGAATACCCTTTCCAAGCCTCAGTTTTCCCATGAAGGGCTATAACAGGTGGATTTTCAGGTCCCTTCTTCCAGCTCCAAATCTGTTCCTATGGGTCAAAATCAGAAAGAGAAGGGCTGATAGGAATGCAATCAATGATTATGATCTGATAAATACAAGTATGCTCAGTAAACAATGTTAAATAACCAGCCCAAGATTCAGACTGAGAATGTGGAACTCAGAGAACACATTTGAAGAAAACCTCTGGCTACCCTAGACCAGGGACTCCCAAACCCTAGACCTGGCTGTTCACTGGACTTAACAGAGGGGCTCATAAAAACTGAAATTCTTGGTTGAGGTCCAGAGTGAGGCCTGGACATCTGTATTTTTAAATTGATTTATATATTTTTTAAAGGAATGAATCTCTTACATCAGGGGTGTCCAAACTTTTTTCAACGTTTTTTACCAAGGGCCACATGCGTAAAATACACAAACAGCCGGGCCACTCACTCGAGGTGAAGTACGTATTGCCTCACCTGGTTTATTTAAATAAACTAAATATATTTTTGGAATTTGCTGCAGGCCAATTAAAAATGGATTGCGGGCCGCAGCTGGCCCGTGGGCCGCAGTTTGGACACCCCTGTCTTACATAGTTAAACAATTATTTTTAATGACATAAAGATGTTCAGTTAAAAGTCTCCCTCCCACCTCTGTCTTCCATTGCCCAGTTCCTACTCCTTTATCCCCTATGTGTGTGTGTAGGTTTTGTGTGTGTGTGCTATGTCCTCTTTTTCCTCATGCAAGCAAAAAATTTCTACTCTTCCCCCTTTCTTTTTAAAATAAATGATAATAAAACACTATTCTTGTTTTCTACAATTGCATAGTACCCCACTGTATGAATGAAGCGGTCTTATAACCTGTCCTCTATTAATAGACATTTAGGGGGGTTCCAGGCTTTTGCTATTGCAGATCATACGGCAGTGCATATCCTCGTAGGCATGCTACTTGACACCTGCTGGAATATCATAGAGTAAATTCCTTGAAATGGCCCTGCTGAGTCAAAGAGCACACACATTTATAACTTGGAAAGATGTTGACAAATTACTAAGCATCCTTTTCTTTTCAATAGCTGATTTTAACCCATTATTCAATCTGTCGAAATGGGGGACCATGACCTGGACCAGGGCCTCTGAAACTTCAGTGTTCAACTTCTTAAACTACAAATCACTTTAGGGGTCTTGTTAAAATGCAGCTTCTGATTCAGGAGCTCTGGGGTGAGCCCAAGAGTGTCCATTTCTAACAAGCTCCTGGGTGATACCAATGCTGCCAGTAGATGGACTGCAGTTTGAGTAGCAAAACCCTAGAAAACATACATTGAAAGAATTTCCACGTTTTGCTGCGATGCAGTGAAGACGATTAAACTTAGCATGCCCAGCACTTCAATCCAGTCCCAGTATAGCAATTCACCAGCTGAATGACCGTGCCTCGAAACCCTACATATTCAGAGGCTCAGTTTCCTCATCTGTTAAATAGATGCAAGCAGTACCATCTATAACAGGATGAGGCTGTAGGATAAAATCATATTAATATATCTCAAAAATATTGTGCTGAGCAAAAGAAGCCAGACACATAAGACACCTAAGAGACATATTCCATTCTTGTTAAATACTGGAACAAGCAAAATTAATCCATGATGATAGAAATAAGAACACTGGGTGCTACTGGGGTTTGTTTGTTTGTTTGTTTGTTTGTTTGTTTGTTTGGACTGGTAACCAAAGATTGAGAGGGAAAGGGCTGGAAGGAACTTTCTAGGATAGAGGAAATATCTTGCTTGTTTTGGTAGTTGTGTGAGTATATACATTTGTCAAAACTCATTGAACTGTGTACTTAAAATCTGTGCATATTATTGTATGTTAACTATACCCTAAATTTAAAATACATTAAAAGTAAATGATACCATTTCATGTAAACTGTGAAGTGCCATCAGAATGGAAGCTACTCTTATCTTAGGTAAATGTACCACATGTGTGCCTTCTGCAAAGATGAAGTCATCGTTCGCTGGGGGACCGGAGACGGCCCTTCGACATGGGTGGCAGCCTGCTCTCGGATTCAGGCCGCGGAGGCCGCCCCCTCCCAGCTCAGTTTCCGCCCGCAGCCGTCGCTTACTTGCTCCTGAATTCGTACAGCGCGCACTGCGCCTCTGCGCACTGGCGCTCCAGCCGAGCGTGCTCCGCCGCCAGATCCCCGGTGTGCAGGCGGTTACCCTCTACGTGGCGGGCAAAGGCATCCTCCCGGCCGGCCAGCTCGCCCAGACGCTGGAAGGCATCCAGCTGTAGCCGAAGGACGGCGTGGCGCTGCTGGAGCGCGCGAGCCCGCTGGACGTGGGCGGCCAAGCGCTCGCCGAGCCCCTGCAGCGCCGCGAGGCCGGACGCCTCGGCCTGGCCTTTGGCCAAGCAGTCCGGCACCTCCTCTGCTCGCTTGTACTGCTCCTTGTGGGTCTGGAAGACGTAGCTGTGCCGGTACATGGCTCCTCTGCGGGCAGGTGCGCCCAAAGCCAGCTCCAAAGGGGCCCCTCGCGGAGGCAGCAGCCCGCTAAATGAACATCCGAGGCCCTGGCACGCTAGCTGCTAGGACGTTCCAGAGCTGATCAGCTATTGGGCTCAACACGGTGCCCAGGCTCGGGGAGAATAAAAGGGCAGCAGGCCTGCTTTTGTGAGCTAGATTAGCGGTCCATACAACTCTGGAGGTTGGAAGGTTAAACTGGGCAATGAGGTTTTTGTTCTGTGATTGTTAAAGTCTGTTGCTGTGTGATGAATGGAGGGTCAGGAGGACAAGAGAGGCGTGACTTTGTTTTGACTGGTTACACTGGAATTGTGAAGGAAGCCCAAGGGAGTTTGTTCAACTTGAACTAGCTAAAGCGCCCAAAGCCCTCTCGCTTTGTCTCTTTCCTTTTCAGTCAAGCTGTCAATTGCAGAATTTTTTAACAATACATTTTTTTTTTCTGATTATGCAGTTCTTTTTCATAAACACAGTGTAACTTGGCGTTTAGGAACCCTCGTGGTAGGGCTTCTTAAGCATGGGTACAAAACAAAATGCCGCATCTCAGTAAATTGTGAGGTGTGTTACAAGTAGTAAGCTCTTACTAACACTAGTATATTTGTGAAGAATCTACGCTTTGTACAAAATTTAGGAAACCGATGCACTGTTATCATTATAATGTCACCCTTGCTTTCCTGGATTCTGGTATGCTTTCTGGACTGGTAAAAACAAGTAGAGCTCTGTCAGCACATTGGCATAATAGATTCTTTGCACTAAAGAAAAAAATATTTACAGCCTAAGATTTAATAAATTGGCCAACTCTCAGAGAATATAAAAGAAGTTTTTGGCCACCATGTTTCATTTTAATGTGTATTATGGAAATAATAAAGCTAGGCTTTGACAAATTTAAAAGTAAATTGTGGATGTTGAAAGAAATTAATATCATTTGATAAGAATGTTCCTAAATATATTTTGTCATATTTCCAATTTTAAAAATCATTATCAAAAGGCTATTTTCATAAAAATAAGGATAAGTAGTACCATGTAATTAACAAGTATATGGATTGTATGTAATTATACTATATATTAAAGTCATGGTTATCAAAGATCAACAGATTTTTGCTGGGTTTATTAGGGTTTACTCTTACTATTAAAAGACCATATGATAATTGATTCAGCCTGGAATGAAGCTATGTAAGGTCCTAAATTGTGCTGATGGTGTGATTATTATTCCACTTTCTTTTGTTAGGCCATTTAAAAATAGACTTTATGATCAAGTCAAGGAGAGCCACATGACTATATCTGCAGGTACACATATAACATGCTGATGGCATGGTAAATTGGTTTCAGGTTTTCTAGAAAGCAAACCAATGTAGAACAAGGGTTATAAAGTCATTCATTCCCTATGACATCATGTATCAGTTAGGTATCACTACAGAACAAACTGACCCCAAAACTAAGTGGCATATAAGAAATATTTATCTCTACACTCCCAGGTCTGCTGATCAGCTGGATAGCTGTCCTTCAAGCTGCAGTTCTTCTGCTCAGCTGAAGCAGGTCTGCTCCGAATGTCTCTCATCCTCCTAGAACTACCAGTGACAGAAGGACAAGAGCATGTCCAGCCACACAAGCTCTTTCCAAGCCTTTGTCTGCATCATGTCCACTAACGTCTCATTGGTTAAAGAAAATCACACAGCCACAGCCAAAGTCAGGGAACAGGTATGGCCCACCCCGAGACCATGGCAAGGGTGTGGGTATATAACTCTATCACACTGGAGTGAAGAATGGGAACCAACAAGTCAGTCTACCACACATAGTAATTCCATTTGAGAAAAATATATCCCAGAAACATAACAAAGGAAAAAAGATAATTTAATCCAGTAGAATAGAACACACAGAAAATATCCACTCCTAAAGCATAGTCTCAGGGAGATAAATATTGAACAAGGTCAAGTCCCAGTCCTCAAGGTACAAGAGACAAATCCCTACCCAACTAATGAAAACACAAGGAAATCTGGGATAAGTTCTAAAATAGAGATCTTAACAAAATGCTGTTATGTATCAAAGAAACCATAGTGTGTGGGTTGGTAGAGAAGTTAGACTTCCAGACATAACAGCATAAATGAGGTGAGAGAGCACTTGGTGTAAGGTGCATCATGAACCATGTGCTCCCCAAACATGGGGAGGCTGAACTGAGGAGGGCATGGTGTTGTGCGGGAGACCCTGCTCGCTCCGCCATTTGTCGTGTGGGGTGGCCGGCAGGGTCTCTGGTCCTGCTCCACACATAAGAACGCAGGATATGGCTAGGCCAAAAAGGAACACCCATGGAGCCATAGGTAGAGGAGTCATACCACTATAGTCTCACTGGAGGCTGGAGTCACACGACCTGCAACCTGCTGTCCGCTTCTCTGCCTGCCAACCAAACGACTCACTCTTGACTCTCGACTCGACTCTCCAGTGCAGCCGGGCAGTTATATCAGTGGCAAATTGGCTAACTGGTTATAGCTGATGGTCAATTAGCCACAGCTGACGGCCATCTACTACCTGAACCAGCACCTTTCCACGTGAGGCCAAGAGCCTGGAAACTACTCTCTGGGACTCTGTCCCCACACTCCACCCTTACAGGGTCTTGCCTCACAATTTACGTGACAAGCATCTTCCGTGAGGGTCCCTGTGTCACATTAGCCTACAAGCACCTACGGACGGAAAGAAACAGTAGTCTTGGGAACCAACAATGGCAAATCCCTTCCATATGGGAGGATATATGCTAGCTTTCTTGTCCTGGAAAGGAGGGTCACTGCCACTGGAAACCTTTCCTGGTTTGTGGTACCAGACTCTTATGGCATTGCTTGGGGTCCCTTGCGTAGTTTCAACATGTAACAGAACGGGGACCCCATACTAGGCCATAGTGAGAGCACATAGGTTCCCCGCAAAATCATCCCGGTATCGGGACCTCCATTACTAGTCATTAGCCGTGGCCACTCAGCCACTAACCCTGGTATAACTTGCAAATCATGAGTCAAACCAGCCCCCCATGGGGCTATCAGGCCCAACTAGCGACAGTGGGGACTTTTGACCTCCCAGGGCCAACTCCATTGCTGCCGTTCCCCTGCTTTCAAGCATGTGGGTACTGACAGCAAAATGTTTCTATTTTTGCCATAGCCTGGCTTTAACAGAGTCTCACTTGTGGTAACTTGTAATTGAATGGGAGCTGCCATCCGATGTAGCGGAGCTTCTACTGGTGCGGGTCCTCCCTTCCGTGGTCTCTCATTCAGGATTCTCAAGACGTCCCAGAGACGCAAGGCCCAGTCACGCATCGTGGGAGGGTGTTTTGACACCCAGAGGCCTTGCTTCAAAAGGCCGTTGTAGCGTTCAATCATGCCAGCTGCTTGTGAGTTATACAGGGTATGAAACAACCATTGTACATCCATCCTGGCAGCCAGCTCTACACTTCTTGCCCCATAAAATGGGTACCCCTGTCACTTTCAATGACTTGGGGGTGACGACAGAGGGCACACAGCCGTGTAAGAGCGACCAGGGTATGCCGCTGATCCACAGCCAGACACAGCCAAGCAAACATCAACCCCGTAGCAGTGTCCACTGCTGTGAATGCATACATCACATTGCAGGCCTTAGAAAGGGGTCCAATATAATCCACTTGCCAGCGAGTGAGGGGCACCTTCCCTCACGTAATCTGCTGTGTCTCCCAGGGGAGCCTCCTCCTTTGGGGGCTGTTCTGGGCACAGACGACACAATCATAGCAGGCATCTGCTATCTCCTGCCATTTCAAAGGCAGACCCCAGGGCCTGCTCACCTGCCACATAGTTCGGCTTCCAGCGTGCTGCAATTTCCTACACAGCCAATGGGCCACATCAGTGGCACGAGCCCATTCTAAATATCGGACCCGTGCTAGGGCATCTGCTTCATCATTACCTGGGGACACTAAGGGGGAGTGACCTGTGACACGCATTAGGGTCACCTCCTTTCTTTGCCCTAGGTCCCAGAGGTCCTGCCACATGGCTTGACCCCGCAGTGTACGGTGTCCTATCAACCAGTTTTGGTGTTTCCATGTAGGGAGCCACAACATTAGGCCCCGGAACACCGCCCAGCTGTCAGTACAAATAACTAGGGGCCCAGGCTCATGGCTGATTACCATCCACACAGCCCGTAGCTCAGCCCACTGGCTACTCTGGCCCGTCCCAGTATCAAACCAAATGGTGTCTGTTTTGGGCTGCACACCAATAGCCGTCCAAACGGCTGCAGCCCCACGGCCAGAACCATCGGTAAACCAGGCATCCTCAGGTACTGGGGACTGTCCTGCTTTGTAGGGCGAGGGCTCCAAGTCCTCCCCTCTAGGCAGAGTACTTGGCTCAGCCTGGGCTACAAGCTCCACAGGCCCCAGGACCTGTTGTAGCTCTGTGCTCAAAGGGCTTGAACTAAGGATGCAACGTTGCTCCAAGTAGGCACCCCACTTGGCGAGGGTGGTGGTCTGTGCCACCCCCGTTTTGGGTCCCTGGGTCCATGTACGGACCCACCCATGGATGGGATAGGCTGTGCAAACCAACACCTGTGCCGTCCCTGTGATGGCTTCTGTGGCCACTGGGGCTGTGTACACAGCAGCCAGCTGTTTCTCTATTAGAGAGTAGCGAACCTCTGCTCCTTTCCATAATTGGGACCAAAATCCCACTGGCAACCAGAGACGTTCCTGTCATTGCCAGAGGCCCCAACCGTACCCCTCTTGGTTACATGAACATCAAGTTCAAATGGGCGGCCGGGGTCCACTACTTGCAGAGCTTGTGCCTGCTGCACTGCCCGTTTCGTGGCATCAAAGGCTTGCTCTATACCCTCTGTCCAATCCCATGAGGCCCCGTTTTTTATCATGTTATACAAGGGCCTTGCAATTTGTGCTAAATGGGGTACAAACACCCACCAATATCCTAGCAGACCCAAATACATCTGCAGTTGGGAGACCTCAGTCGGTCGGGGAAAGGCTTGTATTTTGTCAATAATTGATTCAGGTATGACCTTTGTCTTACCCGACCACACAACACACAAAATCTTGATGGATAAGCCAGGGCCTTGGACCTTTTCCTCATTCACCACCCAGCCGCGTGACTTCAGGTGGCAGAGAAGAGAGGGAGCTGCTTGCTCTAAATCTAAAAGAGAATCAGATGTTAATAAAATATCATCGACATAATGAAACAAGGCCACAGAGGACGGGTGATCCCACTGTGCCAAATCCTTGGCTACAAGCCCATGGCAGATAGTGGGGCTGTGCAAGTATCTTTGCGGAAGGACTTGAAAAGTCCACTGCCACCCGTCCCAAGTAAAAGCAAACTGCTCTTGACACTCGGAGGGTGGTGAGCACGCCCGCATGGTGAACAGGAGATGTCCTGAGTTCAAGGTCATCAGGCACAGCCAAGTGCAGAATACAGCCACACTGAAATATGGAGCTTAAGGGAGCGGTTGAAGAGCAAAGGCTGAGCTGTATGCTCCTGCATTTCCCATTCACCATTTCATTCCCAGGATGCTAGTCACCTGGCATACATTCCCCCAAGCAGGAGAGTCTGTAGAGAAAGTGAATGACTTCAGAGATAAATGTCTCCATTTAGTACTTGTAAGGGTGAAATTCAGGGAATCAACACAGTTAGACTTAGCTTGTTTGCAGTTTAACTCACCACATACGTAGCTCACTATCTAGCCACCTGTAATTAGACTTAGTTTGCAGTTTGGTCCATCCTGATAATCAGCGGTTTTCTTTGCTTCTCCCCTCACTGATTAACCTAAGAACTCTGTTCTGTTCCCTTTCTCAAGGTTACCCATACCTCATTAATCCATTTAATTAATAGAATCCTAACCTGGAAAGGGCAATTTCTTAATCCTCAGGTGCCCGGACACCAGAATCCAATTTGCAATTCCCTTGCGGTTTTCACTGGTGATGCATAAAGTCCCAGGCAGCGGTGGCCAAGTCCAGAGTCCAGAGATAACATTATCTTAAAACAGACCAGACCCCAGGAAGCGATGTCAGCCCTCAGACCTACCTGACTGACTCCCCCTTTCCTATATAAGAAAAAGCTAACTTGAAGTTAGATGTAGCTGTCCACTCTAAGACTCTGCCCCTGATACTCCCCACCTCCCTCTCCCCGGGTGTTTCTCTCCGGGACAGCCATCTTACCTAGACACTGCCACCAGCATTCTCTCTCTGCCCAAACTTCACTAAAACTTTCTTTGTTCTCCCACTTTTCTGAGTCTTGTGAATTCTTTCACTTCCTGAGAATGACCAGGGGTTAATTCTACGCCAGTACAGTACTGAATTTGGAATGTTGACTGATTGACTTTTGGTTCAAACATGGAACATGGTTGTGTGGTCCAAGGTAATTCAAACCCAAGCCATTGATCATGAGACTAAGACCCATCTTATAATAAAGTTTTATTTGTTACAACATAGGATTTTTAAATCTCTCTTTTTCACTTAGATTTTTGTTTTCAAAACTGAGTGTTTTTTTCACAATGCAATTTATAGATGATGTATTATAGAATTTTACACTTGAAACCTATACAATTTTACCAACCAGTCACCCCAATAAATTTAATTTTAAAAATTAAAGAAATAAAAATGGTAATACACTTCATTTTTCCCCAAAATTACAAATTCTATAAGATTTGCATAAATTGCATTGTCCTATACCAGGACAATTGTGCTATCATGCTATCCTGCATCTTTTGATGCTATTAAAAGTGTAAATGTTTCTTATTAGAATTTCACTATAATTATAGAGTTTTCATAACCTATGAGAAGAGATTAAGTTGGTATAGTTAGCTCTTCTCTGTGGTTTGTGACTTTGGAAACTGCTGTTAAATTCTGTGTTTTAACAGGCTATAAAACCTGAAACCAGGGCTAACCCACAGCTGGATTTCCTTGCAAATTGGTAATCTTAATGTGGGTTCCCCCAAAGCAAACCTGAGACAGAGTTAAAAGGCAAAGAGTTTATTTGGGAGGTAATCCCAGGAAGCCCCTCTGTAGGGAGATTGGAGGGAGAGAGGAAAGGCGAAGCAGGGTTTGTGGTAACATGCAAGTTTCCATGGTAGAGAAATGCAGTTTAATCCTGCTGGAGATTCTGCTGGAGACAGCTTAGAGCAGGTACCTTAGGGCTATCCCACCCAAGGGAGAGGGACCTGGAGATTCCCTCCCACTCCCACTGGTTGAGGGCTGATCTCAGGGGCACTTCCAACCTGCCATTGGAGGGCAGAGTAGGCTCTGCATGGATGCTGAATGGCCAGAGGAAGCCCTGTGGGAAAGAGATACAGCTGCTGGCAGTGGGAAGAGGGGCCAGAAAAAATAGCAATGGTTGATGCTCAAGGGTGTAGTCAGAGTGTCCACAGTGGCTCCTACAACAGTTAAAGGAACAGCAGTGCTCATTGCTCCTCCCACTCCCGACATGGCTCCCAGATTTCCTGGACTCACTTTTCCTGTTAAACAGATAGAAACAGGAATGCATGTATGCACTATACACTTCTACAAACTTCACAGAAGAATCAAAATATCCATATACAAGGTAAAACAATTAAGTTCTCAAACTCATCCTAGAAAAAGTGCTCCATACCTCATTGCTGAATATCACTATGGTCACCTTCGAAGTACTCCCCTTGGGAAGCTGTGCACCAATGCTAGTCCACCCTTCAAAGCAATTTTGGAACTCTTTTTCTGGAATGGCCATCAGAGCTGTTGTCATATTACCATCGATGTCCTGAATGTCATCAAAATATCTTCCTTTCAATATTTCCTTTATCTTCGGGTAAAGAAAGAAGTCATTGGAGCCAGATCAGGTGAGTAGAGAGGGTGTTCCAATACAGTTATTTGTTTACTGGCTAAAAACTCCCTCACAGACAGTGCCGTGTGAGCTGGTGCATTGTCGTGATGCAAGAGTCATGAATTGTTGGCAAACAGTTCAGATTGTCTAACTTTTTCACGTAGCCTTTTCAGCACTTCCAAACAGTAAAGTTGGTTAACTGTTTGTCCAGTCTGGTCCAAATTCATAATGAATAATCCCTCTGATATCAAAAAAACATCATTGCAACAAGTTCAAAAACTTAATTGTCAGTTCTTTGTATGTTAGCATTTTCCTTCTTGTTAAGATCAATAAAAATTAAGTATCATCTACTCTAATCATTCTGCTTTTGTTTTTCAAATATTTTAGAATACTTTGTGTAACTTGCCTTTTAATCAAAATCATAGATATAGTTTTTATAGGCTCCACTTGTTTTAATTCAAGCATTATCTTCATTCTAATTATTCTATGCTTAAATTAAAACATGTTATTCCAATGTGGTCAGTTCCACAGACTGGCTCCTGTGTTCCAGCAATGTCCCTAATGCTCTAAAAAGCATTCTTGCTTTCTAGAAACAAGACATTCTAGACACATCTGCTTTTTTCATGCCCCAACATATGGAAGCAACTTCCATCAGAGGTCTTCTTTCTTTAGGTAAAGAACTGTTTTGAGGGCAATATCTGGGCACTTTGGATGCATATACAAGTCAGTGGTAGATATGAGTCCTGCTGCGGCATTAGCTACTTTTAAAAGGGATGGAGAGTAGATCCTAAGATTTTTTATCACAAATTAAAAAGCAATTTTTTCATATCAATATGAGATGATGGATGTTGACTAAATTTATTGTGGTAATCACTTCACAATATATGTAAGTCAAATTATTATACTGTATACCTTACTTATACAGTGCTATATATATATATATATATATATATATATATATATATATATATATATATCACTATATATATATAGCACTATATATATAGTGCTATATATATTTGCAATTATATATCTATACTATACTATATATAGTGCTATATATATATTTGCAATTATATATCAATAGAATTGCAAAATAAAAGAGATTGATTTAGGATATATAAGAATTTATCCAGTTACTGATATGTATTAATTTACTCTACTGTTCTTATAGTATGTGGATCCATTGGGCATTAATAATTTCTACTAATCTAAGTCTCTAAAGGAAAAAAAAATGAAAATGACAAATGAACTGCTGGATTTTAACATGCAGAAATGAGTATTAGGGTAGGTTATACATTTCTCTTAGAAAGTTTGAGGAGATTAATGATAAGTGCCTAGACAAATAAGCAAACAAAAAAGATAATTTGTAACTCCAGGAAAAACAAAAAATTGAGGAGGAAATGCAATAACAAGTACCCTACTTGACTCAGTGGAAAAACCATACATAAAACGGCCCTGTTGATGAAACACTAATTATTGGTTTATCAAAAAACTGATAAATAATTAGGAGTATGGGGGTGGTAGTGAGAAGGGTATATATGTAAAAAAAATTCATTCTTCTTCTTTCATAGTAGAAAGATAATACATAATGTCTACAATAATGTCTATAATAAACCAAAAAATAACAGCATTATTTTATTGCAGAATATAGAGTTATAGAGTATTTAATATTTAATATAGAGTCAAATTCCCAGGATTAAAAATGATTAGCTCTTGGCAGAGCAGAGGGATAGAGAAGAACAGAGAAGGGAGAAACAGGACAGAAAACTGCTTTTCCATCATAAAATTAAACTTTATAATATTATTTGACTATATATTTATATATTACCTTGATAAAAAAATTAAAATTAGAAACAAAAATAAAGCAGGCTGGTGAAACAGGCTAGTTTATACTGCAATAACAAACAATGCCCCAATATCAGGGGTTTAAAACAACAAAGTTTGATTTATCACTCATGGTACATACCTATGTAAAATTCTCTGGGGCCTTTGCTCCATGTCATCCTAACTCCAGCATACAGGCTATTAGAGTAGCCACCATCTTAGACATTGCTGGTCATCATAGAAAAAAGTTAGAGCATGCACTGGCTTATAAAGTTTTCACTCAATTACATACAATTGACCAAAGCAAGTCACATGGCCCCATGTAACTTCCCAGTACACTGGGAAATGCAATTCTGCCAGGTGCCTGGAAGGTGCAAGAGTGGCCATATTTGTCAACAATCTTAATGACTATACCTCTGGTGGGAGATTATTCAGTAGGAATAGAGATCATACATATGAGGAAGAAATTGCCACTGAACAAAAGTATTAACTCGAGAGACATGTAGAGATAAAATCAACAGGACTTGATAAATAATCAGATATGGAAGCGTTACATTAGATACAGTTGAATGGCACTATTTTGGGGGTGGAGCTGGGAAATGGGTGTTGTGACAGTCAGAAAGCCCTGAGATTAAATTCTGGGCCCATCATTTTAGTAAGTGATTTAACTAATCTGCTCCCAGTAGGGGCACTGGTAAAATGAGAGTAATCACTTACATAATAGGGTCACCATACATCTCGGTTTACCTGAGACAATCTACGTTTACACCTTTGTCATAGAGTAAACATGGAGAGCACCCTCTTTCACTTTCAAGAGTTTCTTGGTTTGTCTGAGAAGGATATAGCATTTCTTATTCTGCCTGTGTAACCTGAATGTATGGCCTGAATTTAATCATAAAGAAACATCCAGACAAACCCCAAATAAGAAACATTCTATTAATAAAAACAGAAGGGGATGATATTCTTTAAAATGTTAATATTATAAAAGAAAAAGAGACGCTATGAAAATGTTCCAGATTAAAGGAGACTAAAGAGACATGACATCTAAACGCAACACAGATCCTAGGCTGGATCCTGTGCTGGAGGAGAAAATAATGCTATATAGGTCATCGCTAGATCCATTGACAAAAATGGAAAATGTACAGTAGATTAGATAAAAGAATTGTATCACTGTTAAATTTACTGAAGTTCACAACTATACTACAATCAAGTAAAATATCTTTATTCTTAGAAAATATACTCTGAACTATCTAGAGGTAAAACCCATGATGTATGCAACTTATTCTCAAATGATTCTGAAAACAACGTGACATGTATCAACACAAACATAAATATAAAAATGTGTGGAGAGAAAGGAAATGGAGCAAAGTAGTAACAATAGATAAATCTGGATAAAGCATATATGGGTGTTGTTTGTACTCTTGTAATTTTTCCTAGAGAGTTTGAAATTATTTTCAAAAACATTTGTGAAAAGTATGATCACCTTACTCATAGACTTTGCAGTGTAGACATTTAATAAATATTACATGCTTTACATAATAGCCATATATATGTATAATGACAAAAAGGGAAAGGGTAGAAAGGAAAACGGTTTAGCCAGCTATGAAGTTACGATAAGAGAAAATGGTCTATGACCATTGAATAATTTTAATCATTATTAAATGTGGAATATGTGATGATATAAATGTAAATGTTTATAATGAACATAAAGGGGAGCAGAAAAACAAAATACCAGATGCATGGTGATAAGAGCCATATAAAAATATATATATATATAATCAAAAATTAGTGTAACATATCAGGTTTTATGTTCATTACACCTTTTTATTTCCATTTAAAGTTGTTTAAATATATGACACTTTTTTAATGTTTGAATCAACATTTTTACTCACTGAACAAATATTTTAAAAGCTTGAGTGAAATAGGCATAAATGGTCTGCCTTTCAGTCAATTTCATACTCTAGAGTTTTGAGCCTTCCCTTTCAGTCAAAATACATTCTGAGTTTGTTTTGGACTTTTTATAGACACAAAGGATAGTGGAGAGAATTCCATAAATGTTGGGTCTCTGCTGTCTACTAGTTGGGCAGCCTTGAACAATTCAGTTAACCTGTTTTCTAAAATTATGGATTTGAGCTAAAGAATCTCTAACATCTCTTTCCTGCTTGTTACAGGTTGAATTGTCCTCCAAAATTCATACGCATATATTGAAGTCCTAACCCCCAGTACTTCAGAATGGGACTGTATTGGGAGATAGGGCCTTTAAAGAGGTGATTAAAGTAAAATGAGGTGGGTGGTATGACTGGTGTCCTTATAAGAAGAAGAGATTAGGACACAGGCAGATCCAGAGGGAAGACCATGTGACGACACAGGGGGAAGAAAGATGGCCATCTACAAGCCAGGGAGAGAGGCCTAAGAAAACAAAAAAAGAAGAAAAAAAAAAAAAAAAAATCCTGCAGACACCGTGATCTCAGACTTCTAGCCTCCAGAACTGTGAGAAAATAAACTGTTGTTTAAGCCACCCAATCTGTGGTACTTTGGTATGGCAGCCCTAGCAAACTAGTATACTGCTCTAACATTCTGAGTCTGCCGATCTCCTGTTATAGTCCATCCTTTTCCTAGGACATACAAATGTCTGCCACCAGAGGGCCACGCTGCCCCAAGAGTGAACACCCTGGCTCCTGGCTCCTGGCCCCCAAGGATGATAGCAAACAGCAGAGAGGACAGATGGATGCACAGATGCACAGCTTGAAGACTTTCCACCAGATTGGATCCACTGATAGGCAGGTCAGCCTGCAAAGGCTCATTTCAAGTAAGGTGGGCCACCAGTCCTGGCATACGCCTGGCTCCCTGACCCCTGCTCCCTTAGACTGGCCTCTCCATCAGTCCCTAGGCTTTAAAGACATGGTACAGTATGTTCAGCTGCTCTCTAAGTGATGAGTCAGTACTAAGGATGACAACGGATAAAGAAACAGTCAGAAGCAAGGCTCTCACACACATGGTTGACTCCGAAGACTTTCTGGAAAGTGAAGCCCATAGATTCAGACACTATTAAGGCAGGAGGGCACTAAACACCCAACCTGCTTCTCAGGGTCTAATACAGAAATGGAAGCAGGTGTCAACAACCCTAATTTTTTTTACAACAGATGTGCTCCTGGTCATCTTTGATTGATGAGACCAACAAAACACAAAACAACTAAATGCAATGCTTGATCCTGGATAAGATTCTAGACCAGAAAAAAAGAAGCTACAAAGGAACATTATTGTGATGATGGATGAGATTTGAATATGGACTATGGATTAGATAACAATATTGTAAATGTTAAAATGCCTGATTTTGATAATTGTACTATGTCATATAAGAAAATGACCTTGTTCTTGGGAAATACACACTAGTTTAAGAGATAATGAGGCACAATGTCCAACTTACTCTCAGTGATTCAGAAAATAAATAATATATATACATTTATAAATAAATACATATACAAATACATATAATAATAAAGCAAATGAAGCAAAATGTGAATAGTTGGTGGGTAAAGGGTGTAGAGGAATTTCCTGTACTCTTACTGCAACTACTCTGTATGTTTGACATTGTAAAAAAAGAAAAGTTAACCCCACAAATCCCAAACACCTCTGGGAAAATTGTGCTGAAAATAGATATCCCTTAATGATAGCAAAAAAATGCAAAAATACTCAACAGATCGATTCAACAGATGCTATTTGGTCTCAGCAACCAGGATTTCATTGATGACATTGTAGGAGTTTAACACCACTAATAATGAAAGGATTTTGAGAAGAATGTGGACTTGCCTTCCCAGAACACCAGACAATGGGCACAGCCTTGGAATGTTGTGAAGACAGTATCACACCTCTACTCATTCATCATCACTCTGGTTATGCATGAAAAGTGGCCATACCAATTACCTCAGGGATGCAGAAATTAGTCACTATCCCAACAGGCACCATCCTCGGGACTGAGTTTGGAGAAATCTCTTTCACAGTTGCAATTTCTTATGGATTTAAATCTAGGCATGCCATTCATATTTCTGCTCTGTACTTCTCTTTAAGATATCGTTAAACAGAACTACCACCACTCTTAAGTTAGGTCAACCTACATCTGAATCACAGCCCCTTTTCTTCTCATCACTTACAGAGCAGCTGAAAATGCTGTACAATATAGATTGTCGAGTGGTTTGATGTATCATCCAGTCACAGTTGGTCAACTGGCATACCCACTTTGCCCTAAAAACTGGATATTCCAGACCCTGCTTTTTACCACTTAAGAAATGGACCCCACAGGGCAGCCTGGTGGCTCAGGTGGTTGGAGCGCTGTGTTCCTAACACCAAGGTCGCTGGTTTGATTCCCACATGGGCCAGTGAGCTGTGTCCCCCACAACTAGACTGAGAACAACAACTTGACTCAGAGTTGGGGGAGGAGAGAAAGAGGAAGGGAAGGGGAAGGGGAAGGGGGAGGGAAGGGGGGGAAGAAATGGACCCCAAGGAATTTAGCACACACATCGATGAAGGCATTTCTAATAGAAATATACGTTTCTAGATTTAAACATGTATTTGAAATATCCATATGGATATGGATCTACTTTCCTATTGATATAAAGAGGAACTGATTAAACTGTTTCACAAGAGAAGATGTTCTGTCTTTCAAAGATTACCAACTTCTCACCTTTGACCTGAAATTGGGAGGGATGATATCCTAAACTATTGTATCAGCTATTTTCAGATTCTTTTCATAGTTTACAAGTACAGTAAGGGATACTAAGACTGTACACTTTAATCCCTAACCTTCAACTCTCAGACCTAAACTCCATGTAAAGTTTTCTAATAAAATTTGTAAGAGCCTGTTTGCGGATTACCATTATCTGGAAGAACATGGGTCTGGCCAAAATTCAAAGAACTACCTATTCCAACCACCTGACTTGTTAGTTCATTTGGAAAAGAGCTGTAAGTGCTATGAATATTATCCTGCTATTTCACCTTCTACCATCTACTCATGGTTGATGCCAACTGACTCCCACTCCTTTATTTATTTAACATTTTGTCATCTGGCTTTTCTTCTCACCCAATAGACACCATCCTTTTCTTCATTTGCCTATGTCCCTCCGTTTAGATACCAACATCTTCCATACTCTTTTATACCTGTCATCCAACCACTCATATATATTAATGTATGAAAATAGATGTCTAGAGAGGTCTTCAGTTCCACATACACAAACCCCCATTGGCTTAGCCAAGATAACCTCTGGCAAAGGCTTCATCTCTCCATTATTCTAGCAAACCTGCCCATGTGATTGTTCTAACTAGATTGCAAATCTTTGAGGGCAGGGCTGAGATCAATGCTGTTCATTCCCTAATGGTCATCGTCCACCCAAGGATTACCCTAGAGATCCATCTTCCATCCTTCCCTAGACTGCTTGAAACCTAAAAGGCTGGCCCTCCCAGATTGCATCACCTGCCTTCCTGGCTTCCTGCAGGCTTTGGCAAATAGGAGTCACTAGCAGGAGATCAGAGAGATTCCCTTCTTGCTCCCCTTTCCCCCCAGGCATAATCACCCCTCCATGGCTCCCACTGCTTGCTACTTTTGGCATAGAGGTAGTAACAGCTTCTTGCTGTTGCTACTTTCCTAGTGCTTCACCATGCTTCGTTGACTTCCTTAACCCTGCTCACAACTCTGGAAATGTTCTCATTCAATTCTCCTCAGTTAAACCCTTTGTTTTATGCCATTTATTCCCTGCTAGATACAGAAGAACCCTGACAGATACAATATCTCATTTATCAGCTAGTAAAGCTTCAGACACAAAGTAGTTGCCTAATAAAATGTTTTAAAGAACAAATGAATCTCATAGAAACTTGAAATATAGTTTTTAATGTTGGGAGGTTCATCTTGAAACTTTTAAATGAGGAAACTGGATATTACTTGGCCAAAAATAAACCATGAAGCTCTTAGTGGAAGATATACAAAAGGCCTGGCCCTCTCATCCCGTACTTGCTGAGCTGTTTCAAAGGGCATGGTCAAATTTGGTAGCAGCCCTAAATTGAAATTTACTTTTCCCTCCACTGTGATGGCTAGGTTTATGTTGTCTTTCATCATTAGAGGAAATGTATAGGGACAGAACAAAAATACATTCATTTAGAAAGAAAACAATGCACCAGTCAGCAGAAAGACTGTAGTTATAAAACACACTAAAAGAAAAAATTAGTTCCTTGGAAAAGAGCCTTTTATTTTCAGAAGATTAAAAAAAAAAGAAATGTCCTCAAGTGATAGATAATGAAGACACTTCCCAGGCATCCTCAAAGGCTGTGGTTTTTCAGATGTAAACCTAAAACAAAATCCATCACAAAGAGTGTCATCCAAGTTCAATT